>NC_134983.1:14242424-14545454 GCF_050947335.1 Megachile rotundata
TGTAACCTTCTAAATCACCGGTTCAGAGCAAGTTCGTGGTATTTCCAAGCGTTAGAGTACTGCCGTTGACATCGTTTTCCAAACGGGTACTAATTTATCGGTATTGCTTGTTGTCCTCATCTTCCAGAATCCCGAAAGTCAAACGTTAGACGGGTTGTATAACTCGGCGTTAGATTACTTCGCGTTATATCCTCACGTGTTGTATGGTCACGTGATTCGTGTTTAATCGAGCGCTGTATCGCGACATGCTATATAACTGTGCTTTATACCGTCGCTATTGTATGGTCACGTGTGGTATTATCACGCGTGGTATGGCTAAACGGCATGTAGGGACATATTCTGATATATTTCAAAAGCAATTTGGAAATACAGGAATTTGGAGATTTTGGAATTTGTAGATTTAGAAATTTATGGGTGTGAACTTAAGCAAATTTATTGTGGAGTTTGAAAATTTCTAAATTTCTAATACAAAGTATATACAGTAGGAAGAAGCAAGGAAGAGCAGCCGAGCGCCATTTTCTTCGCAACTGGTAGTCGAATCTCGCTCGCGAACCATCATATACCGTCGCTACACGTGAATGGAGAATTTCCATTAGGAAATAAATCCAGCTATGTGCCCGTACGAGTTTATTGGCATCGGTTTGCAAGAGGGGTTAAAGAGAAAGGTTTGCGAGGAAGAATATTGAAAACGCTCGTTCATTTGCTACAACAGTTTAATAGTGGCATCCTTACATCGATATTTCACTTAATCGTTGATTTTTTATCATCTCCTGTCTTCCTGATCCAAGAAAATACTCTGCTTGAAAAGTAAGTGTGCATCTGCTCGAGCTGTTTCCAAACTGTATATCACACACCCAGACCCGTACCTCGTTGATCGGGGAGCTTCTTAATCCCAGTTAGATTTTCCGCCCTTAATTGGCATAATAATTTCCTCCTTTGGCTCGTGATCGTCTTTTGGTAAACTAAGCTCTCCCTTCGCGGCGCCGCTTTCGGCTGACGCCTCCGCGGTCGCGGATGCGGAGCTGGCGACGGCTTGCGTTTCGGCGGCGGCAGAAGCGCTGGCTTGAGCGACACCGGCAGTGTTCTCGGCCTGGGCGGAAGCCTCGACTTCCGCGTCGGCGATGGCGTTCACTGCAGCAGCGCGTGCTGCGGCTGCATCGGCAGCGGCGGTTGCTTTGGCCGCTGCTTCGGCTGCTGCTGCAGCTTCCGCTTCAGCTCTGACAGCGATATTGGCCAACTCCAGGGCTACTTTCGTTGCTCTGGCTGCTGCGGCGGTCTTGGCCTGAGCTTCGGCTGCGGCTGCGTCCTCGGCTTGCGCGAGTTCGTTCGCCCTCTCGGACTGAATGGCGGCACGAGCATTAGCTGCTGCAGCGTTTCTCGCGAGCACCTCTGCCCTTCCTGCGGCCGCTTTGGCTTTGCCTACGGCTTCTTCGGCTTGTATGGCGGCTGCGCTGGTCGCCTTGGAAGATTGACTCGCTTTTTCGGAAGCGGCGGCCGCATTTGCCTCGGCGGCGGCTGCTGCCCCTACCAAAGATTCAGCCCGCGAGGACATCATGCTCGCGCTTGCCGCGGCTTGGGCAGCGGCATTCGACTGACCCGCGGCTGCAGCTTGTGCGGACGCAGCAGCTTCTCCTATACCCAGGTTAAGGGCCAAAGCTTCTCCGGAAGCAGCTGCGGTCTCCGCCGATCCGGTTCCAACGTTGACTCCCTCGAGGGCCCAACCCTGTCCTTTGATATCTATGTTGTCCCAGCCGCTGGACTTGGGCTCCCATTTGGGGCTAGGCTTGGGCTCCCAGTTGGGGCTAGGCTTAGGTTCCCAGCTGGGGCTAGGCTTGAGGTCCCACTCGCTGGACTTGGTGTCCCAGCTCTCCCTGTTCCATTCCTTCTTTTCGCGGACCTCGACTTGGACCTTCTTTTTGGACACTTCGCGCTGCTGCGATTCTCGTTCGGCCGAGATGTCGGCACTAGCCAGACTCCAGACGAGGAGGGATGCCGCGAGTATCGCTGGAATCTTCATCTTCGTGGAAACTTCGCAAGATTGATGCCGGACGAATGAGGATTTCGCGGTTTTATACTGTTCCCGCCAATTGTCAAAATAATTTGTTGTTGATGGTTCCCCGTGCCTGTTCCCGGACTGTCTCGCACCCCTCTAAATATTGGTTTTGTCGGACGTGAACGATGTCTTTATCTAAGTGTTGCGGGTTTATTTAGCTGGTGTCGCTTCTGGTACCTGCTGTTTGTTTCGTTCCGAGATGTTGTTCTTACGTTCGCGGTGGGATTTTTATTAACCCTGGAGGATTGGAATTGGATGATGTTGTTTCAATTGCACGTTGTGACACGTAAATCGAGCAAATCTTTCCTTTTTTGATCGAGTATGAATTATCATTTTTAGAGATAACTTTGGTCACGTTCGAGTTGGCCTTGAACTACACACAACTACAAATAGCTACAATGTCGATATGTGTCTTTACTTTTTTAATCCTTAGGTTGTTTTCGAGTTTTTTAATTCATAATGAAATTTATGTTCGTTTGCGAAACTGAGTTTTTAATTAAATATTTTTGTTCTCTTCTATTTGACATTAAATAATAGCAAATAGAATATAAATGTAATCATTAGAAATTGTCTTTGTTTTATCACTTAAAACTAGAAGACAGACATAATAGCTGAAAGATCGCAAGGAAAATGGTTGCTCGTGTGGATTGGATCTTAAGAACTTCTTTTATATGAATATACGTTATATTTTTAATAAAAATTATTATAATTCTGGTCTTAAGAAAATTATAATATATAGTTTGGCAGAAGAAGACACGATCATAGATGCGTAATTAAGTTACACATGTACAGAATAAGTTCGTAATAAATAACTGTATTCTCTTCACTTGTGAAATTTTTCCATCAAATAATAATTTTTCTTCCAATGTTATCAAGGTATAAACAAAAGAATGAATTTTTGTTCTATCGAATATTCGTTGTTTTATTTCAGACATGTTAGCAATGGAATACATCTTAAAGTTATTTTATAACATTATGTAAGATAATCATATAAAATAAAGTAGATTCAGGTAATCAATTTCTTAGGTAATCATCATGTCGAGGTAGTCACTTTTATTCAGTAAAACTCATTTTATTTATATTAAATACATTGTATCTAACAATAAAAATTCTTTATAAACACTTACAGTAAATGTAAATTTTGTACAGATTTACAAAGTCAATAAACCTTTGAAAATAGATGGTGGATTGGGTATGGTGAAAAATAGAATGTTACACTAAATAAAAGAATAAAATGCATATATTATCAAAAGATTTGTTAATAAAATTTTATTTGTACACTTGTAACAACATATTAGTTCCATGCGTTTACGGTGGTTAAATATTATCATAAAAAATAATTGTCTTATCCTGTTTGTATTCGTATTCACGCGTTGAATAAGTATTGCTCTTTGGCGCACGGTACTTTAACGTTCACCTGTATGTATCCATATGTTAATCCAATATTTGTCCATCATGTCAGGTATGAATAATTAGATGATCGAACATAATACATTTTACGAGGGAAATAACATTCGTACAGATACGTAATATCACTGTTATTATTATATAAGTAATTGACTTCCCAATTCTATGTAACTATGACTCTATTAACAGATTAACGCCATGACTATGTTATTGTTCTACAATTTCTCTGAAATAAATAAATATGCTTAAATATTATATTATTTTCATGCTTCAGTTTATGTTCATACTTCAGTTACAACAACGAAGTATTTAGCCTTTTTTAAATTTTGAAAAGAAATTAGTGGAATGTGTCTTTCTTTTATCTATCGTACTGTGTTAATACACGTGCCATTTTGTACTCAATTATACATTTCGATTATCTATATCAAATAAATACTGCAAAAATCTAGAATTGTATAATCTTCTAAAAATAATTTAATTAATTACCTCGATGTTATTATTAATTCAAGCAACTCCACTAGTAATATGACGTTCACGCATCAATTGAAATGATAATATTGTTAAAAAGATTCCACATTTAATCAATCAAAATAGCATTAATCCATAACATCTTAAATCCAAATTTAAGGACATCGATTCCAGAAAATATTTTCCCTAAGAAGATAAAGTTTACGGAAGGAAAAAAGGTAACGCATAGGAAGAATGAAAGGCTATATCTGCTAAAACAGTGGATCTTTATTGTCACGTAGGTAAGTTTCACTTCGACAATGTAATAATTTTAAATTTTAATCAACCCTTTCTATCCGCCTCTCGAGCCATACAATAATTCTACTGTCTTTGTAATCCAAACATTCAACTGCCTAAACGGGAAATCCGTCCCCGAGTGCTGTCTACATCAGGCATGAGATTACCATCCGCCTTTGCTCGGCCCGTGCGCTCCTACAGAAGCGCTAGCTCTGGCGAGAGCCTTAGCCTGGGCTTGCGCTTGGGCCGCGGCTCCACCGTCGAGTCCAAGTCCCAGAACGACGCCATCGCCAACGGCGGCGGCTGCTGTGGCTTTGGCGGAGGCGGAGGCTTCGAGTTGCGCGGTTGCAGTATCCTGGCTGGCCAAATTGGCGGCTCCTTCGCGGTTAGCTCTGCCCTCGATCTTGGCTGCTACTTGTGCTTCGCTGGCGGCTGCAGCTTGTGCGCTGTCAGCGTCGGCTGCCAGTACGGCTGCCTTGTTGGCAGCTGCGGAGGTTGCTTCCGAAGAACCTGTGGTCTGAGCCTGTGCGGCTGCGGCGGCGGCGGAGAGTGCCGCTGCTTCCTGTCCGAGCGCCCTGGAGAGTTCGGCGTTCTCCGCTGCCCTCTGGGTGGCTGCCGCTTCGGCTGCTGCCGCGGCGTTCGCGCGTTCCTGGTAGTTGCTGGCGAGGTTTTGTGCAGCAGCGCCTACCTGAGCGGAGCCTTGGGCTCGTTGAAGGGCAGCCATTGTGACTGCGGCGGCAGCCTCCGCTCGGCTGGATAGCGTCTGTTCCTCGGTCTGAAGTTTCAGCGCTGCCAAAGCTTTAGCTTGGGCGACTAATTGTGCTTCCAAAGCTGCCTTCACGGCAGCTGCTGCTTTCGCGGAAGCTGCCGCCGATTTTGCGGCTGCTTTCACGACAGCCTCGGCGAGGCTCAAGGCGGACGCTTTCACCGCGGCTCCAGCCTTCGCCTCCGCCGCGGCGCTAGCTTTGGCACGGCCCAGAGAGATTTGCACTTTCTTGCCGAGACCCAGCATCGGGGCACCGTTCTCCTTTCTCATGGCGCTAGTTTCCAGCTTCGACAGCAGGTTCTTCTCTAACCATGGGCCGTCCTTCGGGGTTTGCCATGATCGCTCTTCGAGTGATGCGCCCACGAGGCCCCAGGTGAGCAGGCACGTCGCAAGTATCGCTGGGATCTTCATCTTCGATAGAACTCCGCAGATTGGTGCCGATTATGAGCACAGACCAGGTTATATACGGGCTATCGCAGTTGTGTAAATATCTTGACTTTACCGTGTTCTTTGGAAATATTGTTTTATCCCCTGTTGCGGGATATCTTCATCCTCGTTGCCGACTGACAATATCGTCCTTTTTCGATCGTGTTTGCATTTCGCGGTAGTGTTGTCAGCTGCGATGATTTGTTTTTTTTTCAAGCATGTGTTAAATATTGATACTTGTTGTTCTAATAATAATATTTGGCGTAATAATATCGGGAACGTGGCGGGTTCGTGTTGCTCTTCTTCGAAAGACTGAATTTTTGGCATTGCAAGAGCCACGAACACTTGTAGACGTAGTATTCATGGGGTAATAGAACCATTAATTGATTGTTAGAAATGGGAAAAAAGTTCCTAGGTCTTCATAGATTCTCTTTAGATTCTTTCTTATTGCTAGACTCCCCTTAGACCTCAGACTTAAATTCTCCTTGTACTAAATGGGAAGTTACTCTTCTTGTGTTCTCTAAAATTTCCCCAAATCTCCCCTAGATTTTCACTAGATTCTTCTATTGACATATCTAGGACTAGTTAGTATATCTAACTCTAGTTCCCTAGCTTAACAAATAAAATTAACATCTCACACCAGGCATATAGCCTTCTTCTAAGATTTGAGAATTTGACTATTTCCCATAAAAGAACGCCGATGTCCACTAACTCCACAAATTAGCACTTGATCTACCCATTACTAATGTACGATTATTATTGCACGTTTCTTTACAAAAAGATAATCTTGTGTCTTGTTTTCATTTCTTTACCTCAATGGCTTATCAGAGAAACGTGTCTTTATATTAATACTTGCCATAACCCTGATTGCACGCACATCGTGCAACCATTTTAAATAATATCCTTTTTGTACTAGATTGAAATGTTTTGATAAAAATGTCATGTGTTATCTTGATAAACTAGATACTGCGAATATGCCAAGCTACTTAAAATCGGGTGAGGGGTTTCGATAGAAAGTAATGTTCAAGGTTGATTGTGAAACGTGAATTTTTAATATTTATTTGCATATTGAATAATGAATCTATATTTACGTTACACATAGGTTAAAATATTACTTTTCTAGGCATACAGATAGAGATCACTTATAATGCGTAATTTGTATTTTATTATTAATTATATTTAATTAGGTATACATACATTTGTAAAAATACATACATTTTGTAAAAGACATAAGAAGTAAATGTAAAAATTATTAGCAATATTGTACAACTAAGGTCACTAGCTTATGAAAAATTGTTATAAAATAATAATTACAATAATTTTTTATATGGCACCATTAAATGTTTATTTCTAAGTTTCAATGTTAAATTTCGCTTCTTTACCATTTTCCTTTCTTTCTTTGTTCTTACTATAGTATGGTTACATTTTGACCCTAGTCAAACCCAGTTTTCATTCTACGAAGTTAACAGTATGGTGAGAATAACATTAGCAGCTGAAAATAATAATTACAAGTATATGAGGTCGTCACGCTAATTAATACTATTTTGCTAGCATACTTCACATTTACAAAATAACTAACTGTGAAATTGGAAGACTAGGATCAAGATGATGTCACGCTAAAGAGAAAAAACCTAGTGCAATTATTCTTTTTTAATACCGTTATCACTATCATCAATCATCTCCTTTATATGAATTTATCAGGAGCTCCGGATATTGCCGTCAGCGAGTTATGAAATATTTAATTAAACACATGCTCATAAGCATATATCATGATCAGATTTAATCAACGGCGCTTAAGAAAGATGCAGCTGTTCCCATACACGATAGGATTAAGATCTCGAAAAATAATTCGGATGAATAGTCCCAGGATATATCAAGATGAAACTCAACATACTTAAGATACGAACAACTTTATTACACATTTCATACTGCATAGTATCAAAGAACTTGAGGGAAGCCAAATACAGGGAGAAATACGAAAAAAAGAATCGACGATCGGGTTGCTACGACAATTTATTTCCGCTAATACATTACACGGCCGAATATCAGCTGTTAATCATTTATCGTCTCCATAATCGAGCCCACAAGTAAATCTCTCATAATTAAATCAAATTATTCCAAAAGTAATCGCATCTGTGCCAGATAACAACGATGATGATCCAGTAACTCTCTCAGCTCTTCTCCAATGATGGCCCCCTAATTTCCTCGCTCTTCGTCAACTCTTATCCTTAGTCGGACTTCCACCCTTTATCCTCGACCTCTGACTTTTGGTCGGTGATAATCTTCGCTTCCGACGAGGCTTTAGCCGAGGCTTGCGATTCGCCGGCGGCGACAGCCTCCGAGGTGGCCAGAAGGGCCTCGAGTCGGCCCACGGCGTCGGCCTCTGCGTTCGCAGCTCTAGCCTCGAGGCGAACAGCGGCGGAAGCTTGAGAGGTGGCTGCAGCCTGTGCACCTTGAGCCTTCTCGACGGCGTTTCTAGCTCGCGAGATGGCAACTTCCGCGATAGCCGCGAGTTTGGTGGCCTCGGCTTCTTCTTTGGCGGCGTTTTGAGCCTTGGCCAAGAGAATGGCTGCGGCTTTCTTGGCCATTTCCGCTTTGGCGGCAGCTTCGGCAGCAGCCTGGGCCTCGGCAGCCTGGGCCTTCTTTGCGATGATGGAGTCTGCGTTGGCCTTCACCTGGGCCTGAGCAGCAGCGTCTGCCGCGGATGCCGAAGCCTGTGCGGCCGCCTTTGCTGCAGCCGTCAGCTCGGCTGCTCTTCTTGCAGCGGATACCAGGGCTTCAGCGGCTTTCGCGGCATCCGTCAGCTTCCCGCGCGCGATCTCGCTCAACTTGATAGCTTGCTCTCTCTTAGCTATCGCCATCAGCGTCGCTGCTTTTGCGCCGGCCTCGGCGTTCTCCGTGTCAGCAGCTTGCGAAGCGGCCGCCGAAGCTGCGGTTCTTGCCGCAGCGCTCAAGTCCACGTTCAATCCGACCGTTTCTCCTGCTCTGACCACGTTCAAGGCATTCTGCACCGAAACTCCGGACGAGTCTGACCCATCGCCCACCAGCCGAGCTGAACCGACATGCACCGACTTCTCCAGGCCCTCGCCTCCTTTGCCCACAATAATGCGGCCCTCGGCCAGCCCCCACACGAGCAGAGACGTCACGAGTAATGCTGGGATCTTCATGTTCGACGCAGCTTCGCTGATTGATGCCCAACGGGACGATCAACGCTGGTTATATACCGCTGTCGCAGTTGTCAAAACAACCGCTGTTATTCTTTACAAGACTAACCTGCGAGATCTGATGCGATTTAACCTGCTGAAATATTGTTACAACAGGGAGGGGGCGAGATTAGCTCGCCGGTTGGTTGCCGTTTATTTAGGTGTTCCGACTGGGGGTTTTCTTGTTTTTGGGACTGGAATTCACGGCTTTTAGGTCTTGGCGATTGGACGAGATTGAGTATACAGCCTGACTGTATTATAGAGATATTTAGGGACACTGATGGACATGATGGGTAGTAAGATCTATGGTTTTCGAGTTTTAGGAAGTTTCTATTTGAAGATATGGAAACTAATTTAGAAATTTGAAAATATTTGGATATATGAAGACATGTCATTCTTAAAATAAAATATTTAGAAACTTGGGGCACTTAATTTAGAAATATGATGAATTTATGCTATGAAAATTTTAAGTATTGATCAAAAAGAACTGATGAACACTGAAGTTCATGACGTGAACTTTTGATGGCAATTAGATTAGACTTTATTAAATTTTCAAATTTAGTGCTACAGAAAATTGATAATCTCGCAGTTCAGAAACTTGAAAAAACATATTTAGAAATATATGAATATGAATTCTTTAAATTAGAAAATTTATAAATTGAAAATTTTATTAGAATTTTATTAAAATTTGGCTTAATGGAATTTTAGGAAGATGAAAATTTGTCAACATGGAAAATTAAAAATGTGAAAGTTTGGTAACATGGAAATTTGAAATCGTGCAAACTTGACAACATAAAAATTTAGAAATGCGGAAATTTAATAATTTGAAAATTTTATAGTTTAAAAATCACATAACACATTTCTGACTTTAAACATAGTAGCTGACGTAGATACACATTTACCAAAAGGTACCAATAACATAAAATAAAATTTCAAAAACATTATTAAGATCAGGAAATTCTTGCCACCCCTCTCTAGTGCCTCCTGCTAGACATGAAAGAAGAACAACAACTTCATTTCTTTAAAAAAATTCCAAATGGAGCAGCTTCCTTCACTGAACGTTTGACGAGTTTTCTTCTATAAACATGTATTGTCTGTAAAGAAATTCACACTTATGTTTGATCAGTGAAGATCAACACACGAGTTCCGATATTTATAATAAGCTACGCGATAGTACATCGGATTTGATTAATTAATCCGATGAATGTTTGTATAATAAGGAAGTTCATTTTACAAATAAAAGAAACACGTGTGTAAATAACGTGGGTGATGTATTCATTTTTGTAATGGTGTTGTTTTAACAACTCCAAGGTAGTATAACTTAATCGTAGTCTTTCAATATTGAAACAAATGTGCTGGTGATTATTTAACGTAATCGGGTGATTTTTAACAATACAGTGGGTTGGAAAATGTCATTGTTTTTATTATATTTAAATAGAGCGATTTGAATTTTTTTTTTTTATTAGTTTTATTATACTGCATAGTCTTCTTCAATAAGAAGAATTCTTGTAATAATTCTTAAATTAAATCTTATATTATGTACAATAAATATACTAAATTATTACAATTTATTACTATAATAAATTACCATCATATATTGTTATAACAATTATTACAATTTTTTAGTATCATAGATAAAACAGCTACCTTAATTATAAGTAAAAGTACTTGTCACACAACATTTACAAGGACAGATAACATTTCAATTTTTAGTGAATAAAATGTATAAACTATGTGTGTATGATTTTTTACTAAATTAGTATGCTTGTAATAAGAAATTTAGGGTCGTAAAGCGGTAATTATCTATATCAGAATAAATTGCGGTAGTTGAAAGATAACTATCCAAATCCATAAATTACTTAATTAATATATTAGTATGTAATAACTATTTAATAATTAATCTTGTTTGTCATTCATAATACAATTTATTAGAGCTTCATCAAAGGCAATTTTTCTTTCTTATATTTGACAGTCGACAAAAATCTATTTGATTTTTTAACTCAATTAATTTATGTCCACATACAAGACAATAGTTAAAAGAGACATGGGAAATAAAGGAAAAGCATAATTCTATTTCCGACAATTTTTTATTTAATCTCCAAAAAAAATATATGGCTGCGAACGATAGTCAGATATTACACAGTACCGGTGCGATATATCAAGAAGAAACGGGAGCCTCATAGAACAATATTCGTGAATGAAAGTACAATACTAACAGACGAACAGGCGACGCAAAGTAACAACACGACAGGACTTAGTACATGCTAAACCAATTTATTATCATCGTTACAACTTCTTACTATAGGCATCATTGACACGTTACTATTTCCTGTGAAATACCAAATGCATCCTACAACGCCAAAACAGCATTGTTCAAACAAATCTCGCATCTCCAGACTCATGCAGCTCCCCAAATGCGTCCCTGTTAAGCAGCCCAAGCGCTCTTGGAGAGTGGCGACTTCAGACCCACGTTTTCGTCTTTCATTTCGATCTTGTCGTCGTTGGAAGATGACCATCCCCCTTTGCTAGGTGCCCATCCTTTCTCGGATGGCCATCCCTTAGAAGGGCTCACTTTCAGCGATATCTTCTCGATCTTCGAGGCCTTATCGATATTGGCACCGATTATAGCCACTTCGCTGTTCCTAGCGCTGGCCTTGGAAGCTTCCTGTGCTTTCATGTTGAGCGCAGCATCGATCTCCCTGCTCTTCTCGTCGATGGCGGCGATCAGTTGGGCAACCTCGCTCCTGGCTTCGGATTCGGCGGCGCTCTTGGCGCCGGCTCTGGCGGCTACCTTCGCGGCAGCGAGGGCTGCAGCGGCTGCCCTAGCTTCCGCTTTCGCGGCTGCTGCAGCTCCGACCGCCATTTCGGCTGCCCTGTTGGCTTTCACTGCTGCCGCGGCGGCCGCGCTGGCGGCTGCAGCTTCCTTGGCGGCGAGGAGCGCCTTCTCCTTGGCCTGCGCCGAAAGGGCAGCCTGTGCCCTGGCAGCCTTAGCGGCTATCGCTGCCTGCACAGCCGCTGTTGCTAAAGCTTCGGCCGATGATTTGGCTCCGCTCGCGGCTTCCGCGGCTGCGGCTCTGGCTTGCGTGGCTGTCGCTTTGGCTTCGAGCTGAGAGTTGGACAACGCGTTAGCGGCTTCTTCGGCGGCCTTCGATTTGCCGGCAGCCTGCGATTGCAGGGTCGCGGATTTTTCACTGAGCTGCGCCGTCTCGTCGGCCATACCCCGAGCTTGCCCCGCGGCGGCGGCCGCTGCGGCTGCTTGGGCCGCAGCTTCTTTCTGGGAAGCTGCGGCTACTTCGCCGGCTCTAAGTCCCGACCTGGCTGACACTGCGGCGGATGCGGTCGCTGAGGCTGAACCCTTTCCGACTTCGATCAGCGGGATGCTTTTGCCATGACCAAGGCCATCGCTGGCGGACGCGGAACCCCAGACCAAGAGGCACGTTGCGAGCAGTGCTGGAATCTTCATCTTCGACGACGCTTCGCGGATTGATGATCGGCATCAGAACACGGACGGATTTATACCGTGGCAGACAGTTGTGCAAACATTATCCGCGTGGGTCGTTGGGGTTTTATTGAAAATATTGTTTCAGGAATTGTGGTCGTGGCTGAGAGCCGTGTTTTGTTAAGGGGCGGACGGGTATGCCGAGCTGAATTGGGAATTGATTAGGTTTACCTTTGCAATTTTAGCGAGGTTTGTGTACTGGTCGCGGGCACTTTGTTGTAGCGGGCATGTGGATGATCACGTGGCGAACGCTGTCGATTGATGCGGTGACCGGGATTTTTATTCAGGGTGGTGGAGATGTACACTTCGGTAATACTGGCAATTATATAAGGGATGCAGGGATTTTAGAAATTTGATAATTTAGGGTTTGAATGCTTGAAGATTTCAAATTTGGAAATTTATAAATTTGGCAAGTTGAGGATATAGGAATTCCGAAATTTGATAGTGTAACCTTTCGAAAATATGCTCGCAAAATAGATTTTCTACATTTTACAATCCTGACGCTACGCAGAGAAATCCAGGTTGTTCCTAAAACTACTGGACTTATCTCACTCTAGATAAAAAATATAATTCGACAAACGTACGTGTGCATACTGTGTTTATATATGTAGTAGCATATCTGGGCACCTTTTGTGCGATGAAGAAAGAAGACCAATGTTTGACTGAAGTTTCGCTTTCTTTCAAATTCAATTAAGATAAGAGATCAGTTTAAAGCAGTAGAATAATTGTATTTATGAATATCATGGAATTAAAGTGGTTTCATCGAACATTTGCACTTTTATTAAACGCCGTTAAAAGATTACGTTACGTAGATGACTCTAAGAGTATTTGAATCTTGCAAGATAGAAACGTGGAGTTATTTGGATCTGAGAATGCAGAAATCTGGAAATGTAGAAATTTAGGGATGCAGGGGTAGAGCTATAGGAATCTAAGGGTATATAGATCCAGGAGATATTTAGATCCAGAAACACAGAAATCTGAAGATATTTAAATGAGAGAGTATAAAGATCTAGTTTTTCACACGTGTCGTATTTATAGTATTGACATAGAAGTTCAGTAATATAACGCTGAAATACATGGATAGGACATAGGGATAAATTTAAAAACGTATCTCGTTATAATATATAAACATACATTAACTATTATATATTTCCTTATTTACCATACTAGGTTAACAAACAAAAACAGACCATATCTTTCAACAGATAATTTTATTTATCATTTTTGACAATAATACATAATTTTCTCCGCTATTAAATCCAAAACAGTTACAAATTCTGCAATATTCTCCCTGTCCCAAAATTGCAGTAAAAGAAAAGCTCCCGATTAAAATGACCACATCAAAGGACTCAAGGAAAAGAAAATAAAAGAACATCTCCAATGCTACAATTCTATATTTCAAACTTTTCTTCCGATCATATCTTCGCCATCAAGATAAATGCGCCCCATACATATTACTACAGATGCTTCATTTTTCCGCCGACCGCATTGTTCAGCGCTTTCGCCTGCGCCAAGTTGGACCCAGCAGTCAACGCCAATCCAACGACGGCTCCATCTCCGACAGCGTTCGAAGCCGAAGCTTTAGCCGCAGCTTCCGCCTCGATGATAGAAGCTCGCACGTCCGACATGGCCGAAGCGGTCATCACGTTTCTGGCCAGCATGCTGTTCTCCGCTGCCGCGTTCTCCGCCTGATCGGCTGCGGCCTTCTGCGCAGCGTTCGCACTCTTAGCAAGCTTTTTGGTGATCGCTTGCAGCTTTTCCAGCTTGATGCTGGCGGCAGACGCGGCTCCAGCAGCGTTCGCCGCCGTGGCCGTCGCTATTTTCGCTTTGATCGCTATGTTCTTCGAAACGACGGCCCTCTGGATCGAGTAATCTACAGCCGCTAGTTCGGCGGTCGCAGCCTTCACCACCTCTATGGCCAAAGCCGAAGCCTTCTGCTGCGCAGCGGTCGCAGCTTTCGCGGATATCTCTGCTTGTTTCAAAGCGGTACTCAAAGCGGAAATTGCGGCTTCAGCCTTGCAGGACGTTTCGGACCCGACGAGGCCAGCTTCCAAGGTGATTCGAGCTTGCTTGCTAGCTTTTGCTTGAGCAGCAGCCGCGATTGTGAGCGCCTTGATAGCCTTCTGCTCTGCCGCACTCGCAGCTGCGGCAGCCTGGGCTGCTCTCTTCTCCTTTTCGCTTATCTTTTCTTCAATGACCAACTCCTTCTTCCGGATGGCACGCTTCACGATGTTTACGACGTTCGACTGAAGCTTCCACCGAGCTTCCGCCTCGAGTTTCGCTTTGAGTTTCGCTCGCTCAGCTTCCTCGGTCTTGGCCTCGATCTCCTTGTGCATCACCACGAGAGCACGCTCTTCCGCCGTCTTCTTCGCCTCCGCTCTTGCTCGAGCTTTCGCCTCCGCCTCAGCTTTCTCCTCGGCACGCTTCAATTCCCTCTGCTGCTCCTTCAACTGCCGCCGCACTTCCTCCACCTCTTTCTCCGCTCTCGACCGGGCAATCGACTCCTGGCGAACGCGAGCCTCCGCTCGAGCTTTCTGCTCCTTCAGAATGTTTATCTCCGAGCTGGAACTGGACTTCGAACTGCTGCTCGAGCTGCTTTCCGTTATGATTACCTTCTTGCCTGATCCTTCATTTTTCACGTCTACCTTCGAGATGTCCAACCCTTTCCCGCTATTCAATTTTACATTTTTCTTCACGTCCGATTCTTTTACGATGTCTACCGACGACGACTCTGCCTTTCTGGAAGAAGAAGAAGAAGAAGAAGAAGACGAGATACTGGCGGTGGACGACTCCGGCTTTATGCTTCGCTTCTCTAATGCTGCGGCATTCTCCAAGGATCTCGGAGTTAAGTGATGCTCATCTTCGGCGATTAGTCTGCTCGCGCGTACGGACTCTTGATTTATCAGAGCCCAAGTGACGAAACATACGACGAATATCTTCATCGTCGATGGAGTAACGTGCATTGATCGCGGGATGCACGATTCGTCAATTATATACCGTGACGAACAGTTGTAATAACACCGCTGTTTTCCAACGACCGACGCGAGGGGTCGTCTGACTGCGAAAATAGGGAGCTTTGCATCTTCTTCGACATTCTCTTCCCAACTTTATTTCTATATCGCGGAAAATAAACGGATTTCATGATGCAGGAGATTTCTATTCGAAGCAGAAAAATTTTATGAAGCAGAAAAATGAAAGGATTTGTTTGTATGTAAGGAAATGGAAGGATTTTTGTATGTAAGGAAATGAAAGGATCTTTACGAAGGTAAAAGGAAGGAAATGAAAGAATTCTTTTTATAAAAGGTTTTTATTATACATCGAGTTTTACGATTTGGGTTGCACGTGTAAGATCGTTCCTCTATTTTATTGAAACAAAGGAACAGGTCTTGTACCGCGATAACGGTGATTCGAAAAAGTGGGTCGACAGAGAACAATTCGCAGCTCGTAGCCTGAAGAGTTCTGGAACGGACACCTCTTCGTGTTTTATCATATACTGTCTCGATGTCTGGCACTTCCTTAAATAAAGCTCCGTGTAATAACAACGTTGCAGACAGCCTCACCCCACTACCCGACAGTTTTTTCAAAATGTATTGTTTTTTCTGTGCGCCGAGCCTGGTTGCAATTGTATTTTTTTGTCTTGTTTCCTTGCCATCGTGTCACGATCTTTCAGATTTTTCCAAGATGAACATTTTTTATGCTAAATAAAACGAAAAAGTATTATGAATAACAGAAGGTAACGGAAGATATCTTACGAGGTTTAATCAATTTTTTAATGTTAATTGTACAATTTTGTAAATTTATAATTTTATACAATAATTTTGTACTTGATTCTCGAACGCGTTTTTATGAATGCTACGAATATTATTAGGATATTAATGTAGTAGAGTGTGGACGAATATTTTTTGTACAGAAGATCAGTTTTACTATGAATTAAAAAAACTAAAAAGAACCGTAATCCTTCCGGACCCATCACTTATATACGTTCTCGCTGTTTATATTTTACCTTCGAGGAGTGGGAGTTGATCGAACGAGTTCGATTTGCATTGGTAAAAATTAGTCGAAACTTTTTTGGCAATTAAAACTACGCCTAATACTGTACTTTGTTAACTTTTATTATACACTGATAATATTTGAGGACTCTTAATATTTATGACAGTGCTAAAATATTGACAATATTGCATCGTCAAAATGTTCATAATATTGTGTTGTTAATACTGAAATATTGTTATACCAATGTTGTACCAATATAAACACAGTATTTCAGATTATTTGCTTCTTTCATTTCTTGAATAATCTTGAAGATCATATGAGTGAATATATCTTGACATACTAGTGTATCTCTTGACACTCACTGTCACATAAATTTTAAAAAATATACTCAATTAAAAAATCCAAAAATTACCCTGAAGTAATAATTTAAATACAAAAACTTGATACAGGTTTTCTCTCTTATTTTTATTCTTACCAAAAAAACATTGGTCCATATTGCAGACAGATGTTTCTATGTCCACTAAAAGTACTTCAACACTTTAACATTTATAGCAAACAAATCGCCTCAGTCTGCATTTGTCTCGAGAGATGCTGTATAATTTTCGTTCCTTTCCAGAAGAAAAAATGTTACGAATGCTCTGAATCACCATAACGATCGACACGTTGTTAAAGCGATGTTGTAAATCCGGAATGTCAGGTTCAACTTAAGTTGCAACCAGTTGTCTGCTTGGTAACATCGAACGAAAGGTCTCGGAGTATTCCAGGAAAGGTGGAGGCCAACGTATCGACTTATGGGGGTCACCGGTGACCAAACGCTACGAATTTTAATTCGAAGCAATTAAAAAAATGATGCAAAAAAAGAACATGTGGAATTCTACCAAAATTACTCTTGCATTTCGAAATAAATTTGGAGATTAAATTTTTAGGAATTGATAATTGTTGATGGTTAATAATTAATTAATGTGTGTATGTACATATGTATGTGCATATGTTACATTCAAGATGGAGGTGTATACATGTGTACATACATATGCACATACATATGTTATATTCAAGATATATGTATACACATATATACACACATATGTTATATTCAAGATGTATATATATACATGTGTACATACATATGTTATATTCAAGATGCATGTATACACATATGTATATACATATGTATAACATTAAAGACATTAGTAATTATTAAAAAAAACTATTCAATTTTAGAATTGAATGCTTTAATGTATACTTGTGATAAAATGTAACATTTGATTTGGTTAAATATTTTAAATTAATGAATATTGAATATGACAAATATTGTACACATGTCGTTAAAATAATACTACTTTCAAGTTTTCACTACTTAAAGTTTTAAACCAATTTTTTTAATAATACTTTCAAGTAGAAAATTGGAAAATTTAATTTTTAGAAGAATCATCGATATTCTTGGTAAATGATATAATTTTGTATCTAAGCAGTGACTGCAAGTGACTGAAGCATCATATAACAAAAGTTTCACTTAAATTATAATCTAGTTATTATAACACGTCAATTACTATCGTATTTCATCTGTATCTACAAATTTCCCAATGTCGCCATGTATTTTGCAGTGCGTCTGCTGATACCAGAAACGATAAAGAGAAGGTCACTCTTTGTTCCTTTTACTGTCTTGCAAACTGAAAACATTATTTTAGCAGTTTGACGGGTGTTGTTAAAAAAATGTTACAAAGATGAAACACTGTCGATCATTATTTATTATATTTCATTATAGTCAAATTCGGTTCTTGAATAATTTTTAAAGAGTCTAATTTTTAAAGAATTTTAAAGAGATCAATTTTTAAAGAGCTTTAAACAGTTCAATTTTTATAAAACTTGTCAATAGAGTGACATATAAAACAAATCAATAAGCTTAATATATGATATTGCATACATTGATCGATTAATACTAAGAGATTTTTATAAATCTTGTCAATAGAGTGACATTTAAAATAAATCAATAAACTTAATATATGATGTTGCATACATTGATAGATTAATATTAAAAGATTTTTATAAAACTTGTCAATAGAGTGACATATAAAACAAATCAATAAACTTAATATACAATGTTGCATAAATTAATAGATTAATATTAAGTTCTACAGATATAAAAATTTCTATTAATATAAAAATTCTTCAATATTTATGTATTTACTTATTAATACAACATAACACATACCCGCTTCTCAATATCCCAAATTAAAAAACAAGTGACCGTTCAAGACATTAAATCACATGAAATCATTGACACAAAAAATCCTTATAAATCCAAGAATCCGTCGGCTATAAATTCCCTTTCACCGATACGAAACGTTAGTTATATGTTAAGCGTAGTAACATTTCCAGAATGAAAAATTAGTCCGAGTATACGAGCACCTGTGCGGGTGCAATTCAACTAGATCGGAACATTGCTCGTGTATGCAACAATGCAACGATATCCGGTTACCGGCTTCTGTAAAAATTACATTAACCGCATATCCGGCACAAAGTCACATTTGTTCTTTGCACGCGCAAATTATTTTAATCTGGTCGTTTGATTTCCGCAATTTTTTTTTTATCAAGCGTGCTCCGGATGTACTTTTACCAGAGAATACGCAAACGGTATAAACTGTGTAAAAAGTATAAAAGTCAATATAAAAGTACGAGTGTGTAAAAGTAATTTTGAAAGTGTTTAAGGAGAATTTATCTGGTCTTTATTTGTTGTGTAATTTTGATAGTGCAATTTTTTATTGGACGCTTTCTTTTAATGCATCTGTTGACTTGAGGTTTTTCTTCTCTTTATTTGAGATAAGAAATTGCTGATTTTATAGTAAATGGCGGTGCAGGACTAGAAATACACTAAAGTACATAACTGACAAATATCTTTATTATAATCCAGAATGAAACTCTGAAAGCTATGTTATCATACTTGTTGATAAACATTGAATAAACATGTATTATATAACAATGTAAATCCGATGAACTGGTAGATAAACTAGTAACCGCTACGGTGTAAAATTGGAAAGTTTATTCTAGAATGTTCTCCAGTAGAGAGAAATGAAATCAGCAAAATTTAGTGGCGTGTAAATATTACAATCTTACACTATGTTTCTATACCGACTTCTTGTTTCCGTGAATTCACGTAAGGAGGTAAACCGTTTAGAAATCAGTCATACGTGATTTCGTTTCACCTTGGCAATAAAAATCTATTTTGTCAATTTTATAAATCATTAATCATTATAATTTTATAGATAATTAATTTTATGCTACATAACATTTGTATGAAATTGTTAGCATTCGACAACAATGACCACGTTTAGTATGGTACAGTATAATAAATTAAATAAAAGATGTAACAAAATTTATCTAGAGTTTTAATCTCATACTTCAATTTCACATTTTAAATTATTATACTTCTGGTAATTTGTGTAATAAAAATAATAGTAATAGCAATATTATTAATTATTAATTAATACATACCAAGGGTGCCAGTTATAATATTTAATAATATTATTGCCAATTACTAGTAGTAATTTTGTTAGTCAATATTTAGTGAACAATAATAGTTAATTACCAAGTAGCTAATTACAACTGGTACCAATTTCACAAATATCTAAAATCTTCCACCTAATCAACTAATTACAAATTATATAATTGTTCGCTACAGTCCCACGCTAAATTAGTCGAAAATCTCATCAACTTTCATCTCAATAAATCTAAACAATTATTCCGCGATTATCTGCAAACTTTCTTAAAAAAAATTTTGTTCAATAATTGAGGATCGGCAATAGAATCGTTAATCAACGGAAAGCGTTTGTTGCATAGGTGATCGGTGTGCCAGTTAAACACTATCTTAAACGATATCTCGTTACATATCGGATACGATCTTATCATTGCCGTTTAAGAAACTGGGACAACGACTAGATATTATCTAGCCGGACGTGTCTTCAAAAAATGTCCCGACGCTCGAGATTTCACGTGTTGTTTCTCGTTTTACACGCTCGTATACGCGTGGTCGTCGATCGTGAAAAGGTGAAAGCAGATCGCGTGGAATAATCCTTGAATAGTCACGATCATTTTTTTTCTCCCTGTTTTCTTTTCCATTCGTCACCAGACACAAAGGCGCCGCGTGAAACCACCGACAAGAAAAACGATTTTGCAATCGGTCGCGCGTTAGAATCTGACACGCGTTCGCTGATTCTTCCTAATACGCGTTGCACATTTCAATGGAACAGGAATTACGATCTACGAATATCACTTCGAATTTTTAATCATCTTTTGTCAAAAGTTCTATCATTCAGATGCAACTCTTTTGGTACAAATTTAATTTCGAACATCAATTTTTAAAATATTACGAAGCGATACCATTTTGTCATTTTTAAACTCCTTATTTGTAATTTTTTAATATAGTCATTCGTCTTTTAATATAGTCTTTGATATAGTTTTAATTCTCAACGTATTCAAATGTACTAATTTTTAGAAAATTGTTATTGTCTCTAACCGAGGTAGATTTTGTAACATCAAGCATGGAACCTCCAAGACCGCCATGTAGAATCACCAATGAAAGTATGTTACACTTTGCTACCACGTTGAGAGCATTTGTAATTTTTTAAATGATACACCAAACGTATCAATTTCTAAAGAATTGTTATAGTCTCTAACCGAAGTAGTTTTTGTAACAATATTGAAATCTCCGAGACCGCCATTTTGGATCACCAATGAAAGTACCTTCCACTTTTATTTACCTAAGTAAATTTTTGTAAAAATTCATGAATGAATGATTAAACAATTAAAATTTAACTGAGACCCGTCTCTAAAAGCTAAACATTTAAATTTAATTATTTTAAAATTGAAATAAAATGCAAACTATCTTTGGTACCAGAGTTAAAAATAACATTATTCAACGTGTATTTATCGAGGAAAATTTACATGTATATGTTTATTTAACATCCACCTGTAAGAACGAAAATATTTCCACAACTGAAGGAACATTATATCACGAGATATAAAAAATACAATATTTTTGTAAGTGTTTGAGGAACCTGCAAAGAAAACCAACGACAGTGTACATATTTATCGACCGAGATAATTATACCGAATGATTAAAAATTGTTAAAACATTTCATCGAAAACATTGTGTTGATTGCTTTAATTAATATGTTCTGCGAATGTTTTGGATTGTTGTTATCAGTGATAATATTAATTTTAATTTCTGGTATTAATTATGGTATTGATATTGATATTTATTTGGTAGTACTTAATTTGAATGACGACATTTTCTTGTGAAATCTTGCTGAAATTGCATCAGCAAATGATGTAAAATTATCCTAAAAAATAGTTGTTGTAATTAAAACAAAATACAATATGTAGAAGAAAGAATATAAACATTATTATCTATATTAGTTCTTTGTATTAGTTACATATTAGTCATTGGTGATTTTTCAACAAGGAAAAGAAAACGAAACATGTATTACAAATATATTAGACAGAAAAAAATAATTGTAAAAGATAAATAATATAAATAATAAGTTCAAATAAAATTCAAATAAAAATTAATTCAAGATAAATAAAAATTTTCACATAATCAAAAAAGCAATTTTATCTTATCTATCATTATGTATACATTTTACAAATAAATATAAATGCATATAATGCTTGATAATTACTAGAACAATTAATAAATAAATTTGCTACAAACCGAAATCTTGTTTCTTTATTTATTATAAAATAAAAATGTTCTGAAGAATAGTTTAGAATGTTCTTGTTCACGTAGGTGTACCCCGCGTTTGTATTCAAGTAATTTATCGTCGAATCGATGAAAGGTAACTGATTTGTTAAGATTGCTTCTGTGTACAAATGCGTTGTAAGAACCCACTTTACCGCGATTCAATTGCACTAACTGTCCAGCTAAAATGGTGCCAATCCTCTTCCGGTTTACCTTCTCTCACATTACTCTTTTCACCGCAGACAAAACTCTTTTTCAATAATGCATTTACTACTGTTCCAACGCACTCGTCGTTTCACGTCCAACTTAAAATCAAACTTATTAAATCGTTATAAAATTATCAGTAAGTTCAATTTAAAACAAATTAATCATTAAAGATAAAATGATGGTCGAAATAAAATCGAATAAATAAAAATTTGCCAACTGAATAAAATGAAACTGAAATGCAACAGAGTCGAATAAATAAAAATTTACCTACGACTGAATAAAATGAAAATGAAATGCAACGACGCAGACAAAATGGAGACAGAAATTTAAATATTTTAATGTTGCGAATGTTGCAACAGAAGATTTCTCTTCGTCCAGACACGCCTTGTATATTCGTTCGACGAGAAAAAAGCATACGCAGATACACTGAAGTGACTTTTCATGGAATTCTATGAATGACAAGTCGGACTTTCCCACGGGATAAACGTTCTTCCGTGCTTCAATGTCAAAAGTAACGCACAGGAATGAATAAATCTTGCGTTCCATTTTTTTCCTCTTAACAAGGACGCTACAATTGCACATGAATCAGTTCGTTTATACTAAAAAAATAGACCTCGTAGATGTTTACTGTTACTTGTAATCAATTTACCTTGGTAATCATTGTTACGATAGCCGTGACTTTAGAATGCAATATATTACGTCATACTTCCACTTACTGGTTAGTTCCATTATTAAAATCTGGTCATTTTCTATTCTTAGTCTCTGTTTCCATATTTCTGAATTTCTGAATTTACCAACTTTTAAATTTCATAATTTGAGGAAATTGAAAGTAATCCCCTGTAATTTTTAGTTACTTTTCAATCATAAAGTGGTAGCAGTCTCTTTCATTTTGGAGCAGTAAAAATCATGAAAATTATTTCAACGAAAACAAATGAATCATTCCTATAATGGTTCGTAAGTTTCGTAAGAAACGTTTGCACAAGCATGCTTTTTCGCAAAAACGGTTTAGTCATTAAGTTTGATCAAAGGGTTTAATGTACCATATCTCCATCGGCCAAAAAGAAATAAAAAAGAACCATCGATAATATTAGAGAGCACCGTATCCATTCTGTTGAAACAGAGATAACGTCGTGTCGAAAGAACACATTGTTCGGTTAAAATGAATCCTCTGATGGACAATTAAGGGGCAGGATCCGTAACTACAACATTAGCTTTCTGACCACCAATCAGGTACCTTGTAATCATGTAACTTGCCCTTGGCATAATTTCGGTTTCTATTATTATTTCATTGTTAGGTACTGAGAAACTTCTCAAGTTACTCGTTACAGGTACAATTAATAGTATCGTAATGGACATCAACCTGTGTTTAATACTTTCTTGTCATTTACGACTAAATAATTAACAACGATTTCCACGTTAATGCCACGTTAGTAAAACACGCATCCAAAATGATTTATTCTAATAACATAGTCAAACCCATAACCCTTATTCCCAAATTTCCAACATTTCTTATAGAGGGGTTATCTATAAATTGGCGAAGAAGTTACGTTTTTACGAATATTTGATTATACATCTCTTACATATGTAATTAAAATTATGTTAAACAACATATTAATTATTTTTTCAATGTATAAAAATTATTATTGATCAGGATGTTAATTTAATCATGCTTGACAAAAACTATATAACTTTTTGACTAATCTAATATTTAGAAATAGTATTCTTTTCACAAAAAAGAAAAAGAAGAATGAAATACTTCCTTTGGAAAGCATTATAAAGATATACAGGAAATTCTGAATTAACAGGAGCTGTAAAATATTAATTAGAAACTGATTGGTGTTAATCATATCATGTTTCTGGTGAAAGTTACTTTTACCTAATGGCTATTTAATACTGATTAAGACAGGAAGACATTTTATCACCCATTAAAAACAAGACAACTGCGTATTTCAATGAATATATACATATATTATTTTACATTCTAAATACATATTATCATATTACTTTTCAATGTGTAAATGTTAATTCTAGGTTCTTAAGAGTACAAATTGAATACATACAAGCTCGAATAGTAACCTAAAGCTAACATGTTTTTATACATATGTATTAGAAATAAAGATAGAAAGCTAAATTATGAACAGAGACACTATTGGGTAACTACATACAAGATAAATTATGAGAATTCTATAATATACCGTTCACATATATCATTAACTACAATGTGTTCCCACATAGGAATCTTTGATACACAATATACAGAATAAGTGTAAATTATTGAAACTGATAAATGTGTAACCTTTATACAAGACAACAATATCCAAGTAGAAATAAAGTTTTCATATTGATGTGAGACCTATTACATTTTGCTTACTAATAATAGTAAAACTCGAATTAAAACTTATTCTTCATTATGATAATAAATCTCCATCTGAGTACCAATTTTCTATTTAATACAGTCCTATCTCTCAATGCAACATTTACATAAAATAAAAATACGTTAAGTCAGTTAAACTCTAACTTGAATTTAAGTAGTGAGCTACAAATTTTGTGTCCCAATTTTGGAATTACAATAAGTAATCTTTCAAACAAAAAAAACTTACTGAACATTTTTAATAGTAAATACATGTTCCAAAACATGTTGATATTTTTACATAAAACTCCACTTCGCGATTTTTATTACAATCTGTAAAAAGTAAAATAAGTGGACATTTTTGTTTTTCTTAATATTATAATATTCAAAGCATAGTAAATGTAGTTATTAAAAATTTGCATATCTATACTTTGTTAAAAACCATTTTTAAAGATGCTAACAATTAAAAATATTTATGCATCTTGATAAATTAAAATTAACAATTAATGTCCATTTATTTAAACCTTTCACTTTGTAATGCAAATACAAAGATGATACTAACGCGTATAATTTTAAGAGTACGATTTACATTCGCGTTTTTAAAAAATGCATATATTTCGTAATTTTGTTACCTAAAATGCGGTAGAAAGATTTTGGTACCGTTACAAAATATTAATTACATGGAGAAGAGATAGTGACATTTATCGCAAAAGAAAAATATGGATAATGAATGCTTTCCAATATATAACAAAGAACGTTTGTAGTGTATACATTTAATGACTAGTGTTTTATTCAAATACGTTGTCTATAATTTATGCTGTATGTAAATTTATATAATTTAATTAAAAATATATATATACATGCATTATTTACACACATATATATGTATATGTTTCCTTAGATAACAAACGTATTTAAATTTTTGTTCGTATCACTTTCAAAGAAAACATGTCTGAAATATACAGAGAGAAAATATTTCCTTATTGAACTTAAATTTTTATCTTTTTTTTTAGAAATATTTTCGTATGTAAAACAGTACTTTGAACTAAGTTAGGTAATTTACCATATTTCCAATTTTCTTTTGCTTTTATAGTGAAATATTATAAATATTGTTCATATAATTATCTTTATTGAAATTGTAGAAGATACTTTGGTATTTTAAATCTGTATATATCACCTAATACAACCTACCGAATTTATAAACCTTAGTACTTGTAAATAGAATTATAAATATTAATAGGCAAGATGAGAAGACCTAAAATTTATGCTTTTATAAATTTTTAATAAAAATAAATATATGGTGGTCATCATTCAATATTCCAAAGTAATTTGAAAAATTTAATTTTTCTACTTTAAACAATATTGAATTTAAAGCAAAATGCTCTATGCTCTATTCATTCACAGCCTATTTTGTCAATGTGGAAGACTTATTATGCATATTTTCTTCCACGATAATACATCACTTCTTCTCCTATCCTATATGTTTCAGGTTTTGATGATAGAGTTACCTTGACAGTACAATGAATAAAAATTTCATTCAATACATGCAAATCGTTCTTGCCAAATATGAGTCCTGTGTTGTACAGTTAAAACTGGATTAAGAACACGTTCTATGCAATTTATGCGGCCTTTGAATCTTTCTCTATCTCTAGCCATCTCTTCCCATGGACCTTTTCGAGCTGCGCGATACGCATAATCCCACTGTACCATTACGTGAACAACTGGATTTAAATTAAATTTTACCTACAGCAAAATCTCAATTATTTATCAATTCGAAATAAAAATAAGAAGCTTTAAAAAGTAGCTAATTACCCTAGGAGTAGGAAACAAGAATTCTTTATCTGTACATGTATCTTCATCTTCGCTTATTTGGTCTGTATCGCTATCTTCAGTGTCCTCAAAGTCACTATCGTGAATTTCTTCGGAACCAGTTTCAAAGACTATGCAGTAACTGTCTTCTGAATCAATAGAACTTTCTGATATTAAACGTGGCCGAAATGTATTTTTTCGAAAATCGTATCCATTGTCAATAATATCCTGATCAAAGGCATTTGCTTTGTTTGTGCACTCAGGTATAAATCTCATTTTTGTAGAAAATTTACACATTCTTTGATCAACATTTCTACGTGCTCTTGACTTCTGAGTTTTCTTAGGTTGTATGTCAGCAAATGTAAACGTTGCTGGATGAATTGCTTCCTTCATAGAACACTGCATGGAATCTAATCCATCTACTGTATCTTCATCAAAATTAGAACAGTTTTCCAATTCATTGTTTTCATTTGTATCATACATATCAAGTTCTTCCCAATTCTTTAAATCACTTTCTATAGCTAATTTGAGATCATGTTTAGTGCGTTCCTTTCTGTGTCGTGTTTGACTTACTCCAGAACGTCTAAGCTGTGACTTAGCCCGTCCTCTACCTCTGCCTTTCGCTATAGTATTTAATTTTTTTCTTTGCTTCGGTGAACATGATCGTTTTGTTAATAGATCGGATTCTTCCGAATCTATTCTACAAAATCGATCTGTTACGCTACAAAATTTTTCCCACATATTTAATAAATTTGACTTTGTTGTTTGAGGAACTGAAGGTGGTCTTTCAATATTCGAACTAGATGTTGAAAAAGTAGTATCCTCGTTTCTGAATATATTATCTGCATCGATAGTAACATAATCAGAAAACTGTTCGTTATTCTCAATATTACTATCATGAATATGTTTGCAATTATTATCAATAGCCTTGTCATGTGTTTTATGTACATTTGTATCAGAATAAATATGTTTGAACAATTCGTCTTGTCCTCCCATATCTGTACTTTGAAGTGGTAGCAAGTAATTAAATTTAGTTGTGTTATTTACAACATTCTCCTTCATGAATGACTCTTTCTCACCACACTTTTTTACATCCCTATTTTCATTATCAATACATTTATAATCAAATCCTATACTATCTTTTGCATCTTCATTAAAAATTCTATCTACGTAAGATTTCTTTTCATGTACATCACGATGAATACTTTCAATAATGTTTAAAGATTCTTTTAGTTGGGCATTACAAATATATACATTATCATTATTTAATAATTCCTTTTTAGATGTCAAATTTTTGTAAAATTCAGGTGAAATTATACCTTCATTGTGCACAACTGTTACAGACAATGGATAATTGGTATTTGTTATGAAGGAAAAGGGAACTCTAGAGACTCGTTCCCATAAACCATTAAAAACATTCCAGACATTGTGGAGCATATTGTCCTTCTTTGGATTGGACATGTTTGTTTTACTATTCAATGTATCACTTATTGAATACATTTCTTCTACTGTTGATTTTCCAAATAAACTTTGTATAGAATTGAAATCTTACAGGAGAACAAAAAAGATTGTTAAACAACGAACGCTGAATTTGAAAAACCAATCTATGTTTGCAATAGGCCACATGTTTCCAAATCTATACCTTTCTCAACAAATTGGTACTCCTTTACCACTTCTTCTACTTCTCAGAATTGTTCTCTGTTTCACTGTGGAAAAAAATTAAATATATTTAAAACATCTCAATACTTTACTTCTTGATAAAAAATACTTAAAAAACATTTAGTCATCAATAACAAGTAAAAATTCCTGGAATGTACGTTCATATTATAATATACCTTGTCTGTACCAAAATAACTCTTATTCATTTTTCGTTTAAATATTCATAATTTTGTTTCTATTTTGAAGAGAATTTTTGATACATTATAATATTGAAAATCCATGTTTTAATATCTTCGTTTATTTAAAATTAAATATATGAATCATATTGAATTCTATAGTATCCACTTATGAATCAATACAACGTTTACTATCATAATGCGAATAATCAAGGATTTATCGCGTACATTCCAGACAACGACATATATAGTTAATATAGAAATCTTAAAGTATCGAAAAAAATGCAAAATAATATTTTGAATGTTAAATTTATCGTTATAGTACTGCTATCTTTTGCAATAAACATCTAATTGATAATTTGTACTGCATACATACAACAAAGATAGCCTCCACAACCGTGACAACTACAATCACGTAGGAATTTTTCCTTACAATATGACAATTGTTTTCTTGCTGTACCACACTTTTTATCTTTAAACAGAGGATTTTTGATCAATTCTGTTATTTCGGATACAGTAATTTGCTTCGATTTTTCGGTAATTTCGTAAGATTCCATTGTAATATCACTCGTTATCAGATCACACATTTTGACGAAACTGTTAAGCGGCCATTTTCAACTAGAAGATACTCAAACTGTTTGTAACTTGTAAATAGAGGCGCTGCTGTGAACACGATTTATATACTATACTAAATTATACTTTATTTGACGGAAGATTGTAAAATAATTTTTTATAATTATTATAATGAAGATGCAATATTATTTTAACGAAAATGAATTGTATTTTATATATTTTGTTTAAAAAAAAAAAACTAATGCAATTTGATTATAAACAGTATTTGAATATTCAAGGACATGTATAGTAAAATTATGTAATTTTGCAATAATGTATCATTTCTAATGAACTGATTCATAACATAACTGACGAAATCTCAGTCCTTTTTGCGAAAAACCTTTCACTTTCATACTGCATGTAAATTATGAACTAGATATATTTATTTGATGTAAACAGTGTTAACAAATCTAATAACAAGTTTTATACCCAACAGGTACATACAGTGCCATATACAATTTATACGATTGCTAATTACCTATTATTAAAAATACTTCTTTAACTAATTAATGTTCTAATACATTTCCATGAATGTAACAAATTTATAATTGTAATTTATTTTACATTAAATGCATACAATACATAAAAAATAGCAGAACATGTATAATTTACTATCTTGAAATATGAATTGTTTACAAGTACTGCACCCCGATACCAAACTGGAATTGTCGTAGTACGTCACTTCTAAGGAATAATAATGGCATAATAAAATTCAATTCAACTCTAGCTATATTTCCAAGTTTCATCGCAATACCCCCACCCGCTGAACAACGAACATTCTCCGTAAAAATTTTCATGTTGTCTTTATAATTGTCATCTGAAAATAACGAGATATCAATTATCAACAGTTCCATTAGTAAAAGAAATCAAAACACTTATTGTAAAAAGCTTCGTACCAAATTTGAATGTAAAATTCGATACATTTCCACCGTTGATAAAACCATGTAACTTGAATAAGTCACCGAATCCATTACGACCAGGCCTAAATGGAAGTGGTGTATATAAGTGAAGTGCGACAGCCCAATACGCATCGCCTCCAATTGAATAACCATCGTCTCGTGGTCCACAACCTCTCATTTCAAATCCTCTAAGATTCAATGGACCACCCAAAAAGAATTGATCAGCAATATTTACTTTCATTTCATTATTAATTCCTCTGAGCAATCCAGATTGAAGACCCAGTTGAAATGTCTAAATATTAAAATTTTTATAGTAAGAAGTTGTAAAGAAATTATATCAATTGGAAATGTGTCCGTACGTTGAATGATACTTACAAAATATTCATGTGGTGTCCAATTAGTTTGCATGATAAGTTCGTTTTTAACGAATCCAATATCACCGCCAAGACCAGCTACTTCTGTTGAAAACTGTACAAAACTACCGGCAGTTGGAAATAATAATGAGTCTCTTTTATCGATGCAGCAAATATGCCGCAAAGCGGATTTTAAATTTGGGCCGCACTGCTCTCGAACACGAAACGATGTTTGTTTGGAAGAAACAATTTCTCTATAATTAGCTTCATACTGTAAATTATGCTTCAATATACCTGCACCATCTGGATTAAGTGCAAAGTCTAATAAAAGGCCTTTATCATATTGATTAAAACCAGACCATGGAAATCTATTGAATGTGTTGAATACACTAGTAGTTAATCTGCAGAAGAAAACAATTTAAAAAATAGTAAATATATTTAATTTCTTAAGTGATATTAATGTTTAAATTTTTAAATAGGAATGATGTTACATACACCGTATGAAGCCAACTATTTACAAATGGTTTAACAAGAGATACGCTTATATTGGTGGAACTTTTAGAACCATAAGAGTATTCCATTTGCAAGTGTTCTCCTCTTCCACATAAATTTGGTGCTTTCGCTTGAATAATTACGGAACCTTCATTATTTCCAACCATGGTATTAATCCCACCTGTCAGACGTCTCATTTCATGAACAGAAAAGGTGACCTGAAACAGAATACAACATAAGATTTCTCTCAGGAATAGACATCAAGTTTTAAACAGGTGATTCATCAATGAACTGAAAATAATTAAATCTGAGAAATTACTTATTTTCTGTTGAATTATTGTGTAATTATATAGACCCACTTCAACGCCTTCTGGGGTAGCATCAGGACCTTGACTGGTATCAATGAAAATTCCAATATTTTTGAAACATCCTAAAGACCGTAGTTTTTCTTTAACTCTGGAGGCACGTAAAAGAACTTCGTAAAAATCCTTAGCTTTGAATAGTTCAGTAACTTGTGACTTTATTATATCATCCTTTGTCCTACCAAGCCCATCCACATGTATTTTATCAACTCTTACCTAGTTTACAAAATATTAATGTTTAATTTATTTATAATTATTGCACATAAATTAAAGTTTTAATATGTAAGTAACAAACATACTTTCACGGCATGTAGGTCAACATGTTCTTCTTTTGTAGTGTCAAATAAATTCAGTTTTCTACGAAAATTTGATGACTGAAAATAAAAATTTTTAAGTTATTAAGTATTCTTCGAATGATAATCAGTGTATAAAAGAAACATAGATTATTGTTTTGTATAAAATCCAAACAATATTACTTACAGGATTATTTCCCTTGAAATTCTGTTTTCCACTACTTTCACTGGAAGTTTCATTCATGTTTTCAGATATCTTTGATTCCTAAAATGAAAGAGCATATATGATATTAATGACAATTTTTTATATCAAATTTAATAGAAAAATATAATATAAGTAAAATGACATACTACAAAATTAAAAGAAACAAACTTAACACGACATAAAATACAACTTTTCACTAAAACACCACACTTGAATAAATTATTATTAGAAATTACTTCATGCTGCAAATTAATGACTTTAATTTTAGGTTATTCCGTAATTTTCTAATAATAAGCTTTTACCTTGGCATGAACGGTTCCCATTTTTTTACGATAAATTTTGATTACTCGAATAAGAAATCACATTAAAAGTAATAGCAAATTTTGTCAGGTTTCTTTCAACACCTGACAAAGAATTGTAAATTTTTTAAATTAAATATTCAGAACGGTTAAGAACAAGCAGTACAGCGTTTTCATTACCGGTGTCATAGACAAAGTGTAATATAGACCAACCACCTTGTAAGAGTTTATATTATCATAGATAAGATACAAGAATAGATCTATCATTGTATGAAATTTCGTGCCCTGATTTACTAATTTACCGATTGTGTAAAAGAATCAGACATAAGAGATCCTCTAACCAGAGGACCTTAGTCGTTCGACTGAACTTAGATAGCAGATTTATTCGCAATTTGTGACGTCATATAAGACTTTTTTATTTCAACAAGATCTTCATCGAGCAAATGCTTGAACAAATTAAAACCAATATCCAGTGCCGCCGCTAGTATCAGGCAAATAATGCACTTTGTGTGGGCCCCGCGTTCAGAAAGTCTATAGACTTAAATTTTCAAACCTTCCAATCTTTCAAATCCTATGCTTTTTATATTTATCAATCCTGAAATTTCTAATTTCTACAATTCCAAATTTTCAAGTCTGAATATTTAAATATTTAAATGTTGTGTTTAGAAATACATGTCAATGGTCATCACTATCATATTGCAACATCGAATAACATAAAAAATAATGTTGACTCTTGATACGGGCTCTGCAAACTCCTGCAACTACACGGCTCTGCCAATGTCTTACGTGTTTAACATCGGAAAAAGGTGATGGTAGGGTTATCTCGATTATGTATATATATATATGTATACAACATTAAAAAGACCAGTTACATAGTGTCAGATATCGTGTAACTAGCACTTCTGTCGCGAGATTTGCACAGTATACTTTATAAATTGCTTCGTAAAGAAATTGTTCAATAATGTCGCTTAAAAATGAAAAAATTGGTATAATTGGCAGGTAATAAAATTTAATTGAATTAACAATTTTTAATTATATTTAAGTTTAAATTAAAAACATTTAATAATCTCTTTTTATATTTTATTCTATTAAAAATCATTAATCAGTGAATAGTAAGTAATATATCTAGTTACGTATAATTACATTTAATATAATTTCGCTTTATAAAGCCTCTCGCTTTTTAAAATCTTAGTAGTTGTTTACAAAACATTAATCAGCATCATAAAATGAATGCGTGAAAACTTTCCATGCCGTTTTAATCATGTTATATATTCCAATAATAAAATATACTATAATTTCTACGAAGCAGTAATATAACTCATGGCGTTTATTGATTCAATATCGATTACAAAACACAGTATAAAAATTACGTTTACCTCCAGAAACATTGAAGTGTTATTAGGTCATTAAAAACTGAATCACTGATACCACGGGTATTTTCTATGATAAGATAAAGTCGAAGAATTAAATAATAGATAGAGTAAAATAACATCTTCGCTTTTAGACATAATATTTCGAAATTTGATATTTTTAAATTATAAAATGCAATCTTATCGACAGTACAAATTTAATGGAACACTGTGCACAATTAATATTAACAATATTAATTTTATTTTATTATTATTTTAGTGGCTTAATCGGTCGCAGTTGGGCCATGCTTTTTGCCAGTGTGGGCTACGAGGTAATTATCTATGATATCGTTAAAGAACAAATTTCTCGAGCGCTTGATGATATTCATGACCAGTTGAAACGACTTGAAAGTGGCGGCCTCTTACGAGGCACGCTTAACGCGGACCAACAATTTAATTTAATTAAAGGTTCGCATTCATATTATACAACTAATATCAACGGCAATAAAGTATAAATGGCAACTGCAATTTACTTAATTAAATCTCCAAATATAATATTATATTCTGTGAACGAAAATATTTTTTTACTAGTACTTTCTAAAATACTGTACTATAAACTACCATTTGCAGTTAACCATTTTTACCTCGCTGTCGTTGATATGTAATTAGCACAATAAATGAAACAATTACAAAAAGATGCTAACAAAATATCTAATCATAGGATCTTCAAACTTGGCTGAAACTGTAAAAGGAGCTAAACTTGTACAAGAATGTGTTCCTGAAAATCTTCCATTAAAACTCAAGGTTTATAATGAACTTGACAAAGTAGTGGATGACAAAGTTATTCTATCTTCTTCGACGTCAACTTTCCGTCCATCTTTATTCAGTAAAGACTTAAAACATCGCGAACAAATAATTGTGTCACATCCCGTATGTATCGTACATGTATGAGCTACATATATGTATACTGCAGAGTTTTGTTATATGGCCTTGGACAAAAACTATGCAGTTTGATTACCGACAATCTCTTACTAGCGGTGTAGGAATCTCAATTTTGTAATGTATGATAAAAAAATTTACAATTTATTTTCTCATATGTTGCAAGAATGCCGCTAGTGTGCGTGGAGTCATCATTCGGCCATATAACGAAACTGTAGTGCATATTATGTATCTATGATAACTGAAAAAGAAGATGTAAATAATATTTATTTTTTAAACATAGGTGAACCCTCCATATTATGTACCACTTGTAGAAATTGTGCCTGCACCCTGGACCCGTGCTGACATACCCGCAAAAACAAAGGCTATTATGACTGAAATAGGGCAAAAACCTGTTGTGTTGTCTAGAGAAATTGATGGTTTTGCTCTTAATCGAATACAGTATGTAATGATTGCTACTATTTTTATTTCTTAACTATTTGATAAAAAAACTCACTGTATATTTAGATACGCGATCTTAAATGAGGCGTGGAGATTAGTAGCTGATGGAGTATTAAGCGCTAAGGATATAGATGCAGTTATGAGTGAAGGTCTTGGAATGAGATACGCGTTCCTCGGTGCCTTTGAAGCCGCTCACTTAAATGCTGAAGGTACATATCTTAGAATTAAATAAATATATTAAATAATTTTTTAATATTATTACAATTTACTTTAGGAATGAAAAAATACTGTGAGACGTATAAAAATTCGATTTACGACGTGAGCATGACATTTGGTCCTGTACCTAAGTTCGAAGGCGAGATGGCAGAAAAAATAAGTAATGAATTAAACGAAATGTCTCCACTGGATAAACTTCAAGAAGCGCGTGCTTGGAGAGACGAAGCTTTAACAAAATTATCTATATTAAAGAAAGAATTAGCCAAAAAAAAATAAAATAATTACTAAATTAAAATTATATTATGACGCATAAAAGCGTTTTTCTAAACTATATACAGATTTATAAATAAAAATATTGAATTATGAAAATCTTTTTAAGCGTTTCAATATTTGATCATCACCAACATTTATTCATATTTATTTTTAATTATGATAGTGTTACTAGCAAATATCTGAAATAATTTTTCATTAAATTGTATTTTTAGGTAGAATTAAAAAATGAATTGTTTAAAATTAAATTTTTTTTATTTGTATACTATCAGGATTTTAACGTTTTCCTCCAACACGTGGGGCCGACTTTTGCGTTACTTTTGCAGCTTTATGTTTTGGTACAGCCTTAGCCTTGGGAGGAACAACTGCTTTCTTTGTTGCTTTTGCTGCTTTCTTTTGTTCCTTTGCAGCTCTAAAATTAAAGATTAGCACAAAATAAATATTGGATAAAAAGCAGTAATAAAATATATGAAAATATTAAATCTGTATGAACCCGCAAAAGCCAAACAGTGTATATAATGTATACAATTCTGGGTGAAGCAATTCATTTGCTCTAAGACATTCTGAAAGTGAATGTGATATAAAGTATCACATCTACGGAACAGATGTCTATCATATATTTTTCCATCAACAATTAACTACAAAAATATTAGTTTTCAATTGTTCATTTATACTTTATAGCTATGAAGTTATAACTACCAAATTTCTGTCAGTATTAATAAAACTATACTTACTTAATAGCTTGTTCTCTTTGCGCTTTACGAATTTCTGGTTTCATGTTACGTTTTGCCAATATATCTGTAAGTGATGCACCTACAATAGCACGTTGGAACTTTTGTGTACGTCTAGTCCTCTTCTTTGCTTGCTCCTCTTCCTGACCTTTCTTATGTTTTCGTCTGTAATGTAAATTTGGGTTGTATTACTCTGCTATATATTTTCAACAATATAAAAGGAATTAAGACTAAATACCTGTATAATACGGTCCATGTTACTTTACGTGGATTCCTTCTCATCAAATGGGCAGACTCACATTTTGAATTTAAAAATGTGAATGTCTAAAATACCACGGAGGTTAAGGTTGACACATGACAACAATGATCTTATAAAAGTAACAACAACTTAATAATACCGAAATAAATATGAATTAACATAAGAAATGTATTATACTTACTTTTCCATCTACTTTGACCATGGTTTTACCATGGCCCGGATATATTTTATATCCGCTGTATGCACAAAGTCCAATCCTGAAAAGATTGACGACATACTCATTAAAAATATTTTATAGATATAACTGCTTGTGTATAATGAAGGCATTTTAAACGATTGCACTTAAATTAGTAGATGCCATCACAATAAAAATTTTACTTACTTCATGTTGAATTATAAAGAACAGACGGATTCAAACAAAATGGCCGAAACCTTCAACTTTCAATATGTTCACATGTCCATTCAATACTGCCAACATTTTAAAAGAAAAATTTCTGAAAATGTTGAAGGGGCTGCTATTTGGCCATTAATGTCCCTAGGGAAGCCAGAATTACACTAAATTGTATATGCAGTTTTTACTTGCAAGAGCTTTTTGAAGTTGGAAGTTTGCAAGTAATTGCATAACCAATAAATATGTAATTGTAAATAGGATAAACACTGCTTTTAAATAAAGCAATAATAATTACAGAAGTTGACAAAACTAATATCATTAGTGATACTTATTATAACCGATGAATTAAGCTGAAAAAATTTGTATTAAATAGTCATTAATTGTCAAACGATACCACGTGTTCCATCATTTGTGTTTAAGGTTAAATTTTTCTAATACTGAATTTGTAATTTTTAAAATGGAAAATACAGATATTGAAGGATTTGCCGACCCCGAGAAAATAAACGATGATGAGGAAGAAAATGAAATTACTAGTATTAAAAAGAAAGCATGTAGTAAGTCAGGAGGTTTTCAATCGATGGCCCTTAGCTACCCTGTATTGAAAGGTATTCTAAGAAGAGGATATAAAATACCAACACCTATACAGCGGAAAGTAAGTTATGGAGTTTAATTGCTGACATGTACAAACTGTAATTTATTGTATATTGTGCTTCCACAGACAATTCCATTAGCATTAGAAGGACGCGATGTGGTTGCAATGGCTAGAACTGGTAGTGGAAAAACAGCTTGCTTTCTGATTCCCTTATTTGAAAAACTTAAAGCAAGACAAACAAAAATTGGGGCAAGAGCTTTAATTTTATCACCAACTCGAGAATTGGCATTACAAACATTAAAGTTTATAAAGGAATTAGGGAGATTCACAGGCTTACAAGCTGCCGTAATATTGGGAGGTGATAATATGGAAAATCAGTTCAGTACAATACATGGAAATCCTGATATTTTAGTGGCAACACCAGGCAGATTCTTACACATATGCATTGAGATGGATTTACAATTAAATAGCATTGAATATGTAGTTTTTGATGAAGCTGATAGGTAAAAAATTTATTTTCAAATTATGTGTTTAATGTTCCCTAAATTATGTAAATTATATTTTATAAATTGAATTACAGATTATTTGAAATGGGTTTTGGTGAACAGATTAATGAAATTACAAATAGATTACCAGAATCTAGACAAACATTATTATTTTCTGCAACACTGCCCAAAGTTCTAGTAGATTTTGCAAAGGCTGGATTAACTGATCCTGTTTTACTACGTTTGGATGTTGACAGTAAAATACCAGAGGAATTAGCACTTTCATTCATTGTATGCCGTCCAGAAGAGAAATTAGCAGTACTGTTGTGTTTATTAAAAAATGTTATCAAAAGTGATTCTCAGACAGTAATATTTGCTGCAACAATGCATCATGTGGAATATATTCATATGGTACATAATTCAAATCTAAAATTTAATACTAATATATTACTTTGTGTATTAAATTGTATTTTATTAATAGGTATTAGATAAAGCAGGAATTTCTAACACATTTATTTATTCTAACTTGGATCCATCAGCTAGGAAGATAAATGCAGCTAAATTTCAAACTAATAAAGTTAAAGTACTGGTGGTAACAGATGTTGCTGCCAGAGGTTTGGATATTCCACATTTAGATAACGTAATCAATTTTAATTTCCCTGCTAAGTCCAAGCTCTTTGTACATAGAGTAGGTAAGTGTATGAATTATAATCTTTAAGTTTTATTAAAGTTTTATAAAATTATTAATTCTTTGTAACAGGACGTTGTGCACGAGCTGGCCGAACTGGAACTGCTTATAATATTATAGGTCCAGATGAATATGCTTACCTTCTAGATTTACATCTTTTCCTAAGTAGACCGTTACACATTATTCCACCTTCTGGCACTGCAGAAGGTACTGAAGGTGCTATTGGTAAGATGCCACAATCAATGATAGAAGAAGAACTTGCTGAATTGATAAATTGGCACAATTCTTCCACAGATCTGGTATATGTTTCCAATGTACTTGTTTAATTAGTTATATTGTTATAATTAATTGTAATATTATAATAAGATTTTCTTTTAATGTAGCAAAATATGGAGAAAGTTTGTGAGAACGCATACAAACAATACATTCGATCACGACCGACAGCTTCGTCAGAAAGTATTAAGAGAGTGAAAGAATTAAATATTAATCAAGCAGGTGTTATACCAGAATATTCTGATGTTTCCTCTAATACTCTGAATTTGTTGTCGAAAATAGTAAATTATAGACCACAAGGAGTAAGTAAATTTTTAATTTTAGATATATTAACCATGATATATTATTAATTCTTATTGTTAATTCTATTGTTTAATAGACGATATTTGAAATTGGAGCAAAAGCATCCTCCACTGACTATCAGGTCATGAAGACAAAACGCTCATTGCATAAACAAAATATTAAAAATTTTTATAGGAAAACAGAAGAGTTAATATCTAAGAAAAAGTTAGAAGGTAAATATAAATTAAAGAAAAAGAACTTTTATAACAATATATTAGTATTTTAATGATTAGTAATATGTTACAGAATCATCAAAAAAAGTAGATCTCCCCTCAAGTACAGCAGATGAGATTAACGCAACATTTAATACAATTGTTCTCCCAAAGAAAAGAAATTTCAATGATTTGTATAAACCACCTAAAAAGAAAAAGCGATCCGTAACGCGAGATGAAGACTTTTTCATTCCATATGCTGCTCCAGACAAACATACAGAAGATGGGTATGTTTCTTATTTTAACAATATTAATTGTTAATAAATAATACTGATGCATATTGTTACAGTTTAGCTGTTAATTCTTTCAACACGGAAGCAGACAAAGTACAAATGGATCTAACCGCGGATAATGAAGAATCCCAACGTCTTCACTCGCAACTCAAAAAATGGGACCGCAAGAAAAAGAAAATGATCACGATTGATGACGTATGTATCCCTTTACAAATTTATAATATCACATTTTAAACTAACTGTTTTGTTTAAAGGGTGGAAAGGCTAAGAAAATACGTACAGAGTCTGGTGTTTGGATACCTGCTAGTTACAAAACAAATCGTTATTCGGCCTGGAAAGAAAAGAGCAAAGCAGACGCAGCAAGCGACGATGACAGCGAAGATGATACTTCACAAAGGAAAAAATGTATACGAGAATATTATATAAATTTGATATTGTTTATTATTTTCTATATATGTACTGTATAAATTTATTTTTGTTACATTTTAGATCAACCACCAAATTGGTCACGTCGCAACAAGAAGACGAAAGAAAAGATTAAACCAAATAAGGAATTAAAGAGACCAGAACAGATTCTGAAAGCACGGAAATTATTAGAAAGAAAGCGCCATAGAAATAATGGGAAAGGTCGGAAAGGTCAAAAGAAGGGCGGTAAAAGACATTGAAGGGTTCTTAATGTAAAAATTGTTGATATTAAATTCTTTTATATTGAAACCCATCGATATCCTTGTCATGTTTTCTTAACACTTACCTGTATGTACACAAAAGTTTTCTTGGAAAATATATCGAATAGTTACAAGTGCAATAATATTAAAAAATTAAATTAAATAAGACGTTATACTCGCGATGAACTTTTATCGCGAAATGATCATGTAGACTATTGTACAATTTACGAAGATTTCAGTTGCATCATTGCAATTCTCTTGCGTAATTGTTGGGTTATACGTCAGAAGCTCATTACGTGAAGTTGATAGGCGGTTTTCTGTAAAATGATGGAAGCCTCAGAAAGTTGCACGAACCGCGAAGAATACAAACTCCCTAGCAGCCTCGTATCATCTTTATAAAAAAAAAACAATAAAATTATAAAATATTAACAGTGCTTTATATTATAATGCATTTAATATTTTATTATCTAATACATGAATGATAAATGGAATTTGATTTAATACTTTAAAAATAAAAAATAATCTCTTTATCACAAATAGATTAAATTCTTGTCAAAACAATGCAATAACATGTTTCCAAATTGTGTGTAAATAAAAACTTTTCTAAATTTATAAATACAAATATATATGACTAGATAATAAATAGTTTAAATATGACATTTGACGTCATTTAAAAAATTAATATGGTCGATTGGGGAAATATATTTCTCCTAAAAATATTAACAAATTTATTTTTCCTGTTTATCAGTTTACAATTCCAGAATTCTAAAAAACGAAATAAAAGAACGAGAACTATGATTCTGTACATGAGTCATAAAAGACAACTGGTTAGGCGTCAGTTTTGGTGCTATGTAAAAGTGCTGATACCCAATCGTTATGAATCATGTAAAATGCTGGTCACGGTTTATTTATATGTATACGTATCTCTTCATATAAATACCATTTCATAAATTACATTTGCCGGTTTGCAAATTATCTAAATTTTAATTCGCATCAATCTTCCTCTGTGATATTCAAGCTATTATTACAAACAAATTAATCAAAACGATAAGTAAAATTTTGATGTATAAATCCAGTGAAAATTGAAAAATTTTCAATGGAAGGTTTGACCCTGTGACTAATTTTAACAGATTTTTAGCACTATTTATCGGGAGAGACATCCTTCGTGAGACAGTTTAATTGATAATCAATCAATTATTGACAAGACATCGGAGAATACGGTCATTCAGTGAAGAACGTCCGCGAAAACAAGAATATCCTGACAATTATTCACTGCAATATTGATCGATGCAAATTATGCAGATGGTTCAAGTGTTGAAAACCTGGGGCAAGGTCGCGGCAGTTACTCGCACGCGTACTTCAATGATCAAAGCTGCTTTGAAATGATCAATTTCTTGATGTCACTGAAGTCTAAACGAAACGATTTCAAGCACCGTTTAAGTCTATCTACAAATATTTGTTTCATACGATTCACCATTTTGGTAACACGACACTTCCATTCAGATTTTCCTTCTGAACTATAAATTTACTTTTTTTTAAGATATGAATAAATATGAGTTCTACAGGAATGTTTCCTCGAATACCTTTCGAAATTCAGTCATTTGGAAAGTCCAATGTACATTATCGATTAAAAGTTTGAGACCACTCGAACAAGTTCTTTATTAACAATTTAATTAGGTTACATTTGGTCGTGATTCAAAGTTAATACGAAGAAAGATTCTAAGTAACTAAGAACGATTCTAGATTCTAAGTTTGTACCTTGCAACATTGTTATTGGTACTTTGATACTGTGTACTCGGTTATCAGAGTTTCAATTAGTTTATGACGAAGCTTTATGTTTGTATCTAATATCTAATGTTAATATAGAATCGTCGAGATAGATGAAACGTTAAGAGTTTCAATAAGTGTACCACATTTATCCAACGTCCACACTTCTTTTCGAAAAGGAAAATAAATGATTCAAAGATAAATTGATAGTTGGAAAAAACATTTTGAAAAACCTTCTGAGGTATTTTGATTTCGGACAATTTTCAGACAAATGTGTTAATTCGTAGACAGTCACTAAATGTTCTCTGTAGACAAAATATATCACTTAGTTTTGATATTAAATATAGTACAAAGTACATACGGGACAATTGTAAAATTGCGGCCGGTAGTGGATCAAGGTCAAGGTCGGACTGTACGAGCTGGAATTTGACGAGTATGTAGTGCAGTCTCGTTATATGGTCCCACTTATATGGCCTGCGAGCGACAGCAATCATCAAAGTCAAAAATTAAAAAATTTTTAATTGACAAATATTCAAGTTCACTAATTGACACATTGACAAATTGACAAATATTCAAGTTCACTAATTGACACATTGACAAATTGACAAATCTTTAAATTGACAAATTGATAAATTGACACATTGACAAATTGATAAATTGACAAATTTTCAGATTTAGGAATTTAAACATTTCAGACAAAAAAATTTTCAAATGTAGGAATACATAAAATTTTTAAATTACACTCATGGTGACAGGGTGATGACAGTCAAGGAAGTTCCGCTTATATGGCCCATTTTGCACTCTCAACGATGATCATATATCGAGACCACGCGATGCAGAATATCGAAAAGCGGCCACGTATCAATGCAGGAACAACGAATTTATTCGTGAACCGCTTCTCGATCGGGAATTCGTGCCAAGGTGGTCGCAGCCGTTACTCTCACAAAACCGACCACGATCCTGATGACATCGATCGTAGAAATAAGTCTATTCGTAACCAGACGGTCACGTCTACGATCTACCGTTCACCATCCGTACCGTTGCTGTCTCTCCTTTACGTCACACGGTTAAAAATACAAGCTACAACTCAACCCGGAGCCCGCGTGCATTTTGGCAAAACTCGAGACCTTTTCGTGAAAGTAGTCAGTCACGTTGCACACGCACTCGTACCAAGAAAAAGAGACAAAAAAAATTTCCTCGTGCACTTTGCACATATTTGTCATCCGATGACGAACACGGAGATCTTCGCCGGCGCAAAGCAAACGTGATATCTGGGTCTCCAATTAACACGCTCCTCGATGAATTTGTTTTGATAAGGATTCGCTATGATGACGTAGGCAAATTGTTAAGAAACGCATGTGACCTTCTCGAACAACGTATATGCGTACGTTTTCGAAGAGTGGAGGACTGTATTCAGTCGGGTACAATCTTTGTTCAAGATCAAGATTAGCACAATTTTTAAATTTCTTTTTTCTCAAGTTTTCAATATTTCAAGTAGCTAGATTTATAAGTTATCGAATATCTATATTCTCGAAAAAGTTTTATTTTCAAGTTTCCATGTGTGCAACTTTTACGCTTTCAAACCTATTAAATTCACGAATTCTCAAATTTATTAAATTTGCAAATTTTCAAATCCCTAATATTTATAAATTGTTTATCTTCTCAAACTTCCAATCCTCCAAATTTCGGAAGCTTCGATTTTCCAAATTCCTAAATTTGTAAATTCTACACTTCTGGATCTTGAATTGTCCAAATTTTCGAATTCTAATTTTCACCTTTGTAGACCTCCAAATTCCAATGCCACAGTAATCCTAGATTTCACTATACCTAGTCCCTTATACCACAATATCCCTAGATTCTAATAACACTAGATCCGAATACCCTTACATACCTAGACCCTACTTCAGTATCTCTAGAATTGTAGATCTCATTATTCCAATATCCTCAAACTTCGGTATTCGAATATTACTAGATTCTAGTATACCTATATCTCCAAAATCCCTAGAACCCGATATTCGAATATTCCCAGATATTACAATCTCAACATCCTATCTCCAAATTTCAACACCCCTTAATTCGTTCCAACTAAATTCCATCTAGAAGCCTTTACTAAAAATGTCTTAATTCCCAAAAATCACTAAAAGTCAAAATAAAGTATTTCTTCTTCTATAAGTCATTTCCCCTAGGAAATACAGATTTGCTCTTGACTGTACATGTATAACATGTAACGCTTTTGAAAGGAGTGTTTTAGCATATCCTTCAAAACTATTTATATTTTTAAATATCAAATGACCATCGCATTTGATACCCAGTGAAAGCAATTCGTTGATAGAAAGCGCAGGAGAATAATTAAATGTAGATATTCCGTGGCGGAACAAGTGTAATGTTCACTTACAGTGCACGATCACTCATTTGGCTTGGAATTGTAACACTCGGAAATTAATTGCGTTCTTACCTGCGAACGGCTCGTTTACGATACGATACACCGATTACGCAACATCCACGATTTCGACAGATCGAAATTTCTACGAAGAACGAAACAGAAGAATACGTGTAGAGGGAATGTTCGAGGTTTAATTAAGCAACGAGTTTCGCATTATCTGGATTACACGACCCATGAAATTTCGTAGGAACGTTGGAACAATCGTTGCCTCTTTCTCGTTTTAACACTGGGGAGATGTAGTACATAGTGAACTACATAGTGTAGAATGTGGATGAATGTAACGCAATTTTTATACAGATTACGAGTGAGACGTTATTGCGTGGGCAAGTTATTACTTCTAAGTTCTTATTTCGTAGGTTTGACGAAACAGAAGTCGAAAGTTTCGAGTCTGTCTACCGTCGCCGACTTTCTGGACAAATCTTCCGTAAATGGAGCACACGAGAATGTGCATATTTTCATATTCAATTATTAGATCCAAGTTTAACGATGTACATATGTAGGGTGGTTCAAAAAACATTTCTTTCTCTCCCTCTACAAATTTAATATACAGAATGTTTCACGACTAATGTTCTTAAAATGGGAGGTAGCTGACGTGATTCTGAATAAGATTTTCCTTTGCAAAAATGGGGTTTGAAGCTTCGTTTTTGAATTATTAAGGAAAAACACGGGAGAGTGATAGCTTCGAACATACAGCTGAGCGCGATTATGAACAAATGCCTTTACTAGGCTCGAAGCTGTCGCTCCCGCGTCTGCGCATGCGTAATCCTCGCGCTTTGATTGGTCCGTGTTTTCTCTTAATAATTCAAAAACGAAGCATCAGACCCAATTTTTGCAAAGGGAAATCTTATTCAGAATCACGTTAGCTATCCCCTATTCCAGGGACCTACAGTTGTGAGACACCCTGTATATCAATGCATTTATAAAGTATATTTCTAAACCTCTACATCTGTCAATAAAAATCTTGAAGCTTGTATATTCTTCAATTTTGAATGTCAATCAAAAAGAAGTGAAACTTGAATTTAAAAATTTTAATGTTAACTATGATTTAAGGCAATAGTAAACACACTAAACTAAACTATAAACAGACAAGCAAAAAATAAGGAAAATGCAAAAGAGAAAAATATATATTTTTTAAAAATTGCAATAATTTCCTCCATAAATATATACTTCTTTGAGAATTCTTTCTACATCAGATACTAACTTTAGAGGGTGAAAAAAATTCATTTTGAGTCACCCTAACAAAAAGATGAATCAAAATGACTACCTGACTCATGGGGTTAAGTAGGCGACGTATCAGTCTGAATAAAGCGATACGTATGCGACACCCTCTTTTCCTTTTTCCTCAGACAACATTCCGCGCGTTTGCGCAATTTTCTCGAAGTACTTAACGACCATGTACACCTTTCCCCAGGTGTTACACCGTGTTCCGGTTACTTCTAATACCGGAAAATTAACGCAAAATTGACCAACTATTTTTATAACCGTCGGATAAAAACAAGCTGAACGGCTATCGTTGGAAAATTGTTGTCGTGTCGTGTAATAATTAAATGTTACTTCGATGCGTGTTTCGTGGCTGAGAATAGACGGTTCAACTAGAAGTAATTCCATCTCCGATATTTGATCCGATTACGAGGTAAACGGTGAACTTTCTGGAATATTGAAAGCATCGCAAACTACTTAATAAACTGTACCGGCTCCTTATCTGTCTTTTATCTTTGCATAATTTTTCCATGATTGCATTCGCAGTCTACGTTTAATATTCAAGCGAGGAATCTGTTTTACGCAGGAGATTATGTCTCGCGTTGCGTCAAGTTTCGTCTCGAGAGATTCAGTTGATGTTGATGAAGTTTTAGATTTAGGAGTTTAATGATTTTTCAGGGTAGGAATTTTGGGATATTGGGGTTTAGAGATGGAGGAGGATAGGAATTCGGGGATATGGGTATTTGGGGATCTAGGGATTTGGGGACGTGGGGATTTGGGGACGTGGGGATTTGGGGACGTGGGGATTTGGGGACGTGGGGATTTGGGGACGTGGGGATTTGGGGACGTGGGGATTTGGGGACGTGGGGATTTTGGGACGTGGGGATTTGGGGACGTGGGGATTTGGGGATCTAGGGATTTTGGGGACGTGGGGATTTGGGGACGTGGGGATTTGGGGACGTGGGGATTTGGGGACGTGGGGATTTAGGGACGAGGGGATTTTGGGGACGTGGGGATTTGGGGACGTGGGGATTTGGGGACGTGGGGATTTGGGGACGTGGGGATTTGGGGACGTGGGGATTTGGGGACGTGGGGATTTGGAGATCTAGGGGATTTGGGGACGTGGGGATTTGGGGACGCGGGGATTTAGGGACGAGGGGATTTTGGGGACGTGGGGATTTGGGAACGTGGGGATTTGGGGACGTGGGGATTTGGGGACGTGGGGATTTGGGAACGTGGGGATTTGGGGACGTGGGGATTTGGGGACGTGGGGATTTGGGAACGTGGGGATTTGGGAACGTGGGGATTTGGGAACGTGGGGATTTGGGGATCTAGGGATTTTGGGGACGTAGGGATTTGGGGACGAGGGGATTTTGGGGACGTGGGGATTTGGGAACGTGGAGATTTTGAGAATTTGGAAATTTGGGAATTTGGGAATTTGGGAATTTGGAAATTTGGAAATTTGGAAACTTGAAAATTTATAAATTTGAAAATTCAGAAATCCATAAACATACAAATTTCATAACCAAAAATCCAAAATAATTTTTTACATGACCTCCTCTCTCTCTTACCCTAAAGAACTCCACAAAAAAGCAACCTAAACCCCCCAAAAATAACACACAAAATATACTAAAAATAATTCGTACATATCTTCAAGGTATATAACAAAGCACTGAAGGTGTCAGACGTCGATTAAAATCGATTGTCCACACTGGTCATATTGCAAGAAAGAATGAATGGGATTGTTACTTAACGGTCTGCGTACAAATGTGACCATATGCCGCTCACATCCGCCTATGCATACGTGTCATCTTGTCTGGAAGCTAGCCGCTCATGGTGTTCGCATCTCGTTTGATTACGACTGAACCATACACGATACTCTGAAACCACGTTAACGTTCTATGAATGAACGCACGTGCATCGTATTATTGGTCGAGGCACGTACGTGAAAAGCCAGGAGGAGACAATGGAAGAAAGAACGAGACGGACGAAGGAAGTGGACGACTGGAAAAATGTACTACCGGTTGCTGGTTGTACATACAAAGCGATGTGTAGAAGCGTCGGAACAGTTGTAAAATTTTAGATCAATTTTAAAGGAGTTAAGTATGGATGTGGTAGGACATGGATGGGTGGATAAAATTTGCGTTGTGAGCTTGTGGAGAGTGGACTGCTGGGGATATGAAGGTTGAAGGGATGAAGGTTCATGAAGGTTTTACATTTTTAAAAATTTTTTTATTTACTGTGTTTGAGAATTGGGGAGTGTGGGAATTTGGGGGTGTTAGAATTTAGGGATATAGGAATTGGGGTGTGTAGGAATTTGGCGACGCAGGAATTTGGGGACGTAGAAATTTGGAGACATAGAGATTTGGGGATGTAGAGATTTGGGGACGTAGGAATTTGGGGACGCAGGAATTTGGGGACTTAGAAATTTGGGGATGTAGAGATTTGGGGACGTAAGAATTTGGGGACGCAGGAATTTGGGGACATAGAAATTTGGGGACGTAGAGATTTGGGGACATAGAGATTTGGGGACGCAGGAATTTGGGGACTTAGAGATTTGGGGATGTAGAGATTTGGGGACGTAGGAATTTAGGGACGCAGGAATTTGGGGACGTAGAGATTTGGGGACGCAGGAATTTGGGGATGTAGAGATTTGGGGAGTGTAGGAATTTGGGAACGTAGCAATTTGGGGACGTAGGAATTTGGGAACGCAGGAATTTGGAGACGTAGAGATTTGGGGACATAGAGATTTGGGGACGCAGAAATTTGAAGACGTAGAAATTTGGAGGTATAGGAATTTGGGAGCGTAGAAATTTGAGGGTATAGGAATTCGAGAGTGTAGGAATTTGGGAATATAGAAATTTGGGGGTATAGGAATTAGGCAATATAGAAATTTAGGGATATAGGAATTCTGAAGTATAGAAATTCGGGTACATAGGAATTTGAAACTATACGAATTTCCTAAAGCGTTGTTATAGATATGTAAATCATATATGTATAACACTTTAGATCAATTTACAATATTCATCCCAAGCCAATTTTCTCATGTTCGATAAAATCAATATAGCAAACTCCGGACAAGGTAACTCCAACCTTTTAATGTGGACTCTCAGCACCTTCAGGCTTTGAGACGTCAAAACTAGTATTCACTATACTTTAACAGTATAATATTAAGTATAGTTATAAGTTATGTATAACGTTTCATGTACCAGCCGTCAGAGTTAAGCTAATCTTACACTATTTCAGAATTAACGACTATCAAACTAAAATGCAAAATAGCTAGTGGGTACAGTGGAAAATTGATCGTTCGAATTTCAGGCACATTGCGTTGATAGGTAATTCTAGCTATTTTCAAATAGAGAGTGTTAGATTGTGTGCGTGAAAATATATCTAGCGTATCATATAATATCTAGCATAATATCTAGCACAATACATCATATAGTAATATATGTCTAGTATAATATATATCACATAATAATACACATCTAGCATAAATTTTTAACCTGTAAATAACATCTGACAAAATGTCCAAAAGTGAGAACGAAACCAAAAAAGCAAAACGAATGTTAAAATGAACAGTTTGAAACGATATTAATTACGAAGAGAACTTGTCAGAAAACGAGCTCAATAGCAAATTTCATAAGAAACGTCTGTGGGAACGGCTCGGAAATTCGATCTGTGTATGGTGCTGTAACTTTACGCTGGTTCTGTTTGTGGCGCATATTGCACACGAGCGTAGCACGAGATTAAGGAAAAGAAAATACCGCGCGAGAAATTCAATTAGATTCGAGTTTCTGCGACAAACGTTCTAGCGGAGCGATATTTTGTGACAAGTAAGTAGATCTAAAAGTTGAAAGTTTAGACATCTGGCGGTATCCTACGACATAGGCATACTTTCTAACTATTCGAAGAGCGATATTAGCGAACGCTGTCGTTCTAGCGTTACACAGTGACACATGCTAGGCAATTAACCGAATAAAAGCGAAGTCTGATGCCTCTTAATAGTCGCGTTCTTCGTATCGCGTGATTGCTCGACAGTAGCAACGACCTGGAATTCGCACTACTTCAAGTGAAACGATCAAGCCTTTTCCAGAATAAATTTTCCGGAATGAAGCTCCGTCAAATGGAAGAAACGGGGCATCTGGGAAACGTCCTATGTCACAGAGACATTGAGAGGGTCTCTCTTAGGCTCTTTTTTGGCAGACGGAACAAGGATTTCGGAAGACACGCGACACTCTCGTGATGGACCGTGTATGACGCACGCATTCTTATACGGATGTATACCGTGTGACTTACAAGTTGTTAAGCGCGACATCATTTTTCTTGGGTGAAAGAAATTTTACTTTGAAATTTGAGATTTAGGTATTGGAGCTTTGAGAATTTAGGAATTTGGAAATTTGGGGAATTTAGGAAATTTAGAGAATTTGGAGGATTTAGGGAATTTAGGGAATTTGGAGAATTTGGAGAATTTGGAGAATTTAGGGAATTTAGGGAATTTGGGGAATTTAGGGTATTCGGAGGATTTTGGGAATTTGGGGGATTTAGGGAATTTGAGGAATTTAGGGAATTTAGGGAATTTAGGGAATTCGGGGGATTTGAAGGATTTGAGGAATTTGGAGAATTTGTGGAATTTGAGGTATTCGGAAAATTTTGGTAATTTAGTAAATTTGAGAAATATAAGGTATTTGGGAAATTTAGGGAATTTGGAAACTTTGGGCGATTTAATAAATTTGAGAATTATAGGATATTTGGAAAATTTAGGGAATTTAGGAAATTTAGAAAATTTAGAATATTTAGAAAATTTAGAAAATTTAGAAAATTTAGAAAATTTAGAAAATTTAGGAAATTTGGGTAAATTAGGGAATTTATTAAATTTGAGAAATTTGGGGAATTTAGGAAATTTATGATGTTTGGGGAATTTGGAGAGTTTGGGAAATTTATAGGATTTCGTAAATTTGAGCAGTATGTAGTGAATGTAACAATATGAGAATTTAAAACTAGAAATCTGGTAATTTGAGAATTGAAAAACTTGAGAATACAACAATATACAAATTCGAAAATTTATAAACTCGATAAAAATCAGATTAATATCTAATATACCATTTCCATACAACTAGTATCATGCTATTGATTATCATTTCCTAACATTATCAATATCACATTTTACTACCATCTTAAAACAATGACGCACACAGTTCTTTCAAAAAATTTGATTTATCTGAATAGTAAATGGTAGATAGTGTTCTTTAATTTACGACCACGTTATCGTAGAGTCTTTAGTTTCATTAACAAAGCAGCCTATTGGAGTGCGCTCGAAGACCGTAGTTAACGGACGACAGTACCTTTCATTCAGTCTTTCTTTTTATTTTACTACGCTTACTACATTATTTACTTGCTGGACTCTTTTACAACGACTTTAGTTTGCCTTTGTATTTTCATTACCACTTTAATCATGCCCTCGTTCTAAGTTACTATAATAATAAGTCTTTATACTGCACACGTTGTTTTCCACTAAAATTCAATCTCTGTATAGAACATGTCCATTCTTAACGTGTTATCTGGTATGAGGGTCACCGGTGACTGGTAATATAAATTTAATATACGACCGGATCCTGTAATGGCGGGTATTACGTTTCAAAATCTAATTTCATGAGATATGTATTAGATGGTGTAATATAATATGTGCACATGATAAAGTAATTCAAGAATCGATATGTTAATTAGTAAATTTTGTTAATGTTATTAGTTCATTTTAATCTGGTAATTGTAGAGGATTCGTGGAGGAGTCGTGAGAAATATGTTGGGAATTTTGCAATCAGTGGAATTCCATATTTGAGATTTTGGTATTTGTAGAATTCTATAGTGGGTATTGTATTATGTGTGGAATTCCATAATTGAGATTTTCCTATATGTAGAATTCCACAATTGAAATTTTTCTACGAGCGGAATTCCACAATTGGGATTTTGTTACATGTGGAATTCCACCTTTTGAATTTTGCTACGTGTGGAATTCCACAATTGGGATTTTCTTACATGTGGAATTCCACAAGTTAAATTTTTCTACGTGTGGAATTCCACAATTGAGATTTTGTTACATATGGAATTCCACAACTTAAATTTTTCTATGTGTGGAATTCCATATTTGAGATTTTCCTATTATGTAGAATTCCACAATTGAAATTTTTCTACGAGTGGAATTCCACAATTAGGATTTTGTTACATATGGAATTCCACCTCTTGAATTTTGCTACACATGGAATTCCACATGCCAATCTTACTTATGGAATTCCATGCTTGGAATTCGATAATGCGTTGAATTCCACATTGTGAATTCCTCTATGCACAGAATTCCAAATCTTGTATTTTGATCTGTGAATTTCACATTCTGAATTTTATTAAAAATAGAATTCCATATTTGGTATTTTCTTATCTACAGAATCCCATATTTAAGAATTAGCTACAATACTTTGAATCTTCCTATGCATGGAATTCCACACTGGATTTTGATTTGTTTCCACACTTGGAATTCCACAAATTTCCAGAACCCACTTTGTCACGTCTGGAATGTGACGTTGACACAGAACAACTTGCCGAGCTCGAAAAAAAGTCCTATTCAATGTATACTAAAATCGTGTACAAGGTGTTCAGTGTCGAAGTAATGAAAAGGAAGAAAGAATAATTTAATATTGCCTAGAAACGTGGGCTATCAAGCTGAAAGTTTAAATTCCATTTTCACTGCAGCAGTTGACGCTTCGTCTAGCATTCCGTGGTTGGCTTGTATGTATTTCCCTGCATCGCACGCGTCTGCCTCATCTATTTGTCTATTAGTCTCTTGAAAATACGTAGCGCCAAACTCGACCTTCTCCCCCAAACGCTTTTAGCTCGCCAGTGAACATCTGCACTTACAACGTGTAGCCAACCCTCCGACCGAAAATAGAAACTATTATGATGGAGCATCTGCACCGAAAGTAGAGCGAGAAAGAGAAATCTTAACAAAATATGGGATCAACCGTGACGTTTGCCAGCATCGAGGGAACTCGGGCAAATTGTTTAGCGTGCGAATTGTTTACGATGCTCGCGTGCAATGAAATCCAACAATGCTTGACTTTGAACGCGTCCACGTAAACCTGTTCAAGAATTTGCCCTCGTTATAGTGGTTTTATTGCTCGTGGCAATGTCGCGCAAAATGAGCAATCCGATATCATCGTTAACCGAAACAAAAGATCCGATCTCATTTAATAAAGAACGCGAAAAGAAACGAAAAATGTCGGTTCCGTCATCGTTGCCTCGCGGCCTAGCTCCAGGGCGAACTATGGTCCTAAATGTCCGGAACATCTGTTGGACCTTGGTTTAAAGTTCAATGGATGATAGAATAATTCCGGAATCGTGTCAATGATACATCTCGAAGCAGGAAGGACGAGCATAAATACATCTGCAAGTCATAGAGATACAGCCTTTATCAGGTAGATTAACCGTGACGCGCGGAAGAATGTCCGCGATAAGAGACCACGAAATAAAACGTTCGCCAACCACTTACCACCACGCTTGTATACGGAGAATAATAGCACGATCAACTCGTAATCGTTAATGCGAATATACCAGTGCGGAAATGGTTAATAATCACTGGTAACTTATGTTACGTAAAAATGCACGAACAGGAAAATTATTGCATTTTTTAACTCCACAATTATCGAACGAATGAATTAAGAAAACATGTCTAATTCGTAATATATTTGTGTTATGCAATGGCTCTAACTATCGCGATGCCTAAGCCTGCTCTTTACTGATTCAATGTACGATTTAATTTTCAAATTTAACTAGGAACATAGTAAAGAACTAAAGGGCTGATGGAAGTATTGGGATCTAGGGATTTAGGGATATTTGGAGATCCAGGGATATTGGGGGGTCTAAGGATATTTGGGGATCTAGGGGTACTTGGAGATCTACGGATATTTGGGGATCTAGTGATATTTGGTATCTAGGGGCATCGAGGGATCTAGGGATATTTGGGGGTCTAGGGATATTTTGGTGTCTAGGGATATTTTGGAATCTAGTAATATTAGGGTCTAGTAATATAGGGACATCGGAATGGAGGAATATCGAGATCTAATGATATCGGAATCTAGGGACATCAAGGTATAGGAATATTGGGATCTAGGGATATCGAGGTATAGTGACATCATCGAGGTCTAGAGATATCGATGTATAGTGACATCATTGGGGTCTAGGAATATCGAGGTATAGTAACATCATCAAGGTCTAGAGATATCGATGTATAGTGACGTCATTGGGGTCTAGGAATATCGAGGTATAGTGACATCATCGGGGTCTAGGGATATCGACATCAGAAATATTGCTACGGATCTTAAAAATGCTAAAATCTGAGGATATAATGCCATCCTATGTGTAAAAATATTAAAACTTGCAAAATCTAAATGTGTATATAATTATGGATTTTAAATACCATGTAAGTTTTGTAAATTAAAGGTTTCATTTAAAAATTTGAGCGTGAGTTACATAATACATTTGAGAGGTCTGGATCACGATTAACCCGATTCCGTAATTGCGGAATTGACACAAGCATGCATGGAACTCGTAAGATGAGCGTTTTTATTAATCCTTTAAAGTTGAAACGAAAGTTGTTGGTATGCGGATTCGACCAGTTCGATGAAATCATGTGGAATAGAAGAAAGCTTCTGAATCTAATTGGTGAGTAATAGAAGGTCAAGGCTGGAGTGACACCGCGGCGACACGCAAGATTCAGCGAGCCGTCGCGACACTTATCTTCCCGTTTCTTGCGTTAACGCTTCAAGTCCAACTTATTTTTTTCTGTTTTTTTAGATAATCGAGTGTTTATGAAACACTGCCGCACCGCACAGAAATAGAAACATTAACACATGCATAGATAAATTGATCGTAGTAGTTTCTTTTCATTCAACCGTTTTTGGTTATCTTTAAAGGTCAATCACCTTAAATACCATTTCAAATTCATTCTAGGTCACTGAGAGTAATTATAACCGTCCATTAACCAACTTCAAGTAATAATGCAAAATATAACGAATGTAACGTAATATATTGAGTAACAGCATTATTCGTCTACATGACTTATCTTTATTATTGCAGACAGTTTTTATATCCTACAAATATAATTTGCTGTGTAACGCAACTAACAAAGTCTTCCGACTTCAAAAATGACATTGCAGCACTGCACGATATTTCGGTAAATGCAACAATAACACGCGAGCCGATCATTATGAGCATCGCTGCTAAGGTGACTGCATGTCATCACTGGGTGTGGGTATATACCATATGCCGTATGGTCACTGTATACTATAGGACAGTGGTGGCCAAACCTTGTCACGATAGGGATCATATATCACCCATTAGGAATACTACAGCGTAAGCATTCTTTATACTTCCTAAACCTTTGTGGTCAAGACCACGAGCTTATAATGTGATTTTAGAGACCCAAAGTTTAGGAATTCCTAAGTTCCAAAATCTCAAGGTTCAAAATTCCAAAATTTCATAGTCCCAAAGGCCCAAAATCTTAAGGTTCAAAATTCTAAAATTTCATACTCTCAAAGCCCCAAAATCTCAAGATTCAAAATTCCAAAATTTCATAGTCCCAAAGTCCCAAAATCTCAAGGTTCAAAATTCCAAAATTTCATACTCTCAAAGTCCCAAAATCTCAGGGTTCAAAATTCCAAAATTTCATACTCCCAAAGTCCCAAAATCTTAAGGTTCAAAATTCAAAAATTTCATAACCCCAAAGTCCCAAAATCCTAAGGTTCAAAATTCCAAAATTTCATACTCCCAAAGCCCTAACATCCTAAACTCCAAAGTTTCATAATTCTAAAATACCAAACTCCCAAAATCAGTCAGGCCCTCCTAAAAAAAATATTCAACTCAAGTGCCCTCTGCAAGAGAAAGTAAACTCTTCCTATTTACAAAAAGATATAGTAAAGGGTAGCCGCCGTTTGATCACCTTGCCTACAGACTACACGTCGTGAAATGCTAGAAGAGAGTCCACATTGGTCCTGCAGCACGGTCTGCCATTTGAATATCCCGTTTCCACCAGTTTCGGTATGCAACCAGTGGTGCTGGCGGAAAGATCAGATGATGTTTTGAAACGTTCATAAACATGTCGGGGTTAAATCGTGATCACGTGGATATAGTTTATCAGCGTTATAGTTTTCCCGTGCTTTTCCGTCGTTCATTAATACGGCTATAGGTCAAGGATTATTGACACGGCGAACCTGAAAAGCACGGGTAGAATGCAAAGCGTAGTATAGTCAGTCAGGTGGTTGTGTTTACATTAGAAGATTGCGAGCAGTATCCTTTCGTGCTGGCTAATGATTATACGTTGCTTGCAGTGACTAATTCTTCGAGGAAGACCCGCGAGTGCTAACGAGAAGAACCTCAGCAGCACCCTTGACTACTTTTCCTGTTCGCTCGATTGATTTTATTTTTAAATTTCGCGCGTCTGATTCATCGCTACTATTATACAACTGTTAATCTTTCTGTTTTTCAAATTGATAATTTCCCAGAAGCGTTATCAGAACTTGTATTAAAGAGAGAAATGATTTCGTAAAATAAAGTGAAATATGTAAGCACATGTATTATTATGGTAGAAGTTTGTTATAGTCTTCATGGGCCGTGCGCCAATGTTTCATACAACATTGCCAGTACTAACAATAAACAGACAATTCTTGTATTTCGAAAATCATAAATATTTGTATAATTAGTTCACGTTTATTTTATACCGTTTAAATATCAAACATAATACGAACCAAATAAAAGATTTGTTCTCGCAAATAGAACAGATAAACGGGAAAAGATATTAACTGTGGTATGTAGGTATTTCGTAATACGTAGTAAAAATAAGAAGTTACCGTTTAATCGTAATTCGTAATGGTACGCGATGAAAATTAGATGAACAGTACTTGATAACAAGTGAAATCATCTTGTAACGCATTTAATGGCTGCCAGGCAATCGATGACAATTCGCTTTTGCGTACAGTTAGAAAGCGTATAAAATTATAAAACAGCATCGAATATTTCGCTTTTGCCCTAAGATTCCTAGATACTTGATCTGTTATAAAAATAGTTATAAGAAACTGCGAATATAAATTTGATCCTCGTAACACGAACTCTACGTACGTAATTATATAAAAGAAATTCTGTAATATTCCACGTTCGAAATCTACGCACGTTCGTCGATTATAAACAGGGCCGAGCGAGGCGGGCGCAGAGTTCCCCGAATCCAGGCCCCGCGCTCTAGAAAGCCCGCGATCTAAAAGAAGTTCATTGCAAAATTTTTCGGGGCTTTATTCATAGTGTCATATGGGTATGAATACCTCTAAAAGTTTTAAGTTCAGTAAACTCCCGTTATATCACCCCATTCACACAGGCTTGTACACGTGCTAATCGCACACCCCTCTTATCGTAGAGCACAAGAATTCGCGAAGACAGCTTAGCGCGATAACGAATCTTCCGTTGGAAATACCTTGTGGCTAATCCAGTGTATTAATTCCACAAATTGGAAATAGCGAGCGAAAATAATGTAATAAACAATCTACTAATACATAAGTACGTCTTTTGCCTTCATAAAATGTTGAAATCCTGCATCGAGAATGTTCGCTGATTGTAAAGATGTAATTATTAGATTCAAAGATACTAACGATATGAAATATTCGTATGACGTCACAATTCCCTGATTGTGTGAGTACGCTAAAGATAAGGCACGTTTGCTCGTTTCTTTTACGAGCTAATGAAAATTAACGGTTCCAAATGATTTTACCAATCGTTACGATATAAAATATGCATACTTCTCACGCCTTTACCTTAAACACGTGCGAAACGAGAAGAACAATTTGTGTCTTATGAGGAACGAAAATGCTTGTTTATGTACGATGGAATGCAGATACATCTGGAGTGCAAATTCCTGATGTAGTTCCGATGCCGGTCTTCGGTTTGTTACGCAGAGTACAGCTGCACCTACAGTTGTACGACCTTTCTCGTTCGAACACTCGTGCAGCCATTGCCAACCTAAGTCTAGTTCGTTTCTCATATGAAAAAAACAGCGTGATCGCTGTTGCTTAGCGTCCATATGTATTTAACAGACTCTTACTTCGGGTTGTCACGATAATGTACACATATGCATGACCGTTTGTGGCGTAGATTACAACAAAATGAATTTTGAGCACGTCTGGTTGTCGTGCCGATTTGCATTCCGCCGCTATCATGACTTGGTTTTCTTGATATTGACAGCTCACCCCATATTATCATCGTAGCTACCATCGCGTTGACGTAAATAAAAACACACTGACACTGTCAGTCTAGCTATAACATCTAAATACATATACGAGATACTCGTGCACTCGTGTGTGTCATGATAAATGCGCATCAGGGGCGGATGCATTCACGCCTTTTCAATCTCTTTAATACATTTATGATTATACAACTTAATATTATAAATTGAAGAAAACAAAGGTACAAATATTAATTTGCATGGTAATAATGAATATAAAGTTGTATAATCAAAGACATTTTCAGTTATTTTGGACCATTAAAATTTTTCCTCAAATGTCACTTCAAAATCAATGTTGCGCACCGCGAGTGCGCGGAGTATGTTACAAGATGCGAGTTATATCGTAAATATAAATTTCGATTATACCAAAGCTTCAAATGATAATTATATCAATTTGTTGTTGTTCGTAAGTGCAGGGTTCTTAAGTGCATCAGTACGATATTGTTTTACGATTGCCCGGACTTTGCATCCCTTTTGTTGGCAGCAGTGAGTAGAGTAGTATTCAGTGCGTCGTGCGAGAAGCAGTCGAGCTTGGCGAGGTCGCCTTTTGCGTTGGCACGGAGGTTCCTCCGTGCGTGTTTTTAGTTGCAATCCCGGACCGAGAAAACCCGTGTACACACTTGTCTCTGTGTTCATCGTAATGTGCTACGGGTAAAAAAAAACGAAAGTGACGAAGTGTGATTTTGTGCGTTAACGTGTAGGGCGTAGCCAGGCATTGTGCAAAATCGCTCGAAAACGAGCGACGACAAATCGGTGCGTGACAGTCTGCGTCTGCCATTGGAAAGGATATCTTGTTGTCTTTTTCACACTCAGTGGCATTTTGCGTATTCGTGGGTTCGCTGCATCATCGTCATCCTTTCTCTCTCTCTTTCTCCTATCTCTTTTTTCTAGCCCCTTGTTCTGTAATACTACTGCTCGTCGTACTACGTTATACACATACCGTACGGACGAAATTGAAGACGATCGACGCATGGTGCAGTACCAGCCGCAACAAACTTCCGAATTTAAGTACGAGGTAAGCTTACTGACATTTGCATTTGTTCCATCGTTTCGTAAAATGGAAAAGAGGATTCTCTACGTTCGACTGATTTGATAAGGTAGAAATACACGAATAAAGGGAGAGGCACAACATGGTCTATGGGGGTGTGGATACCATTGGCTGTCAGTATAGAGGTAGAGCTTTAGTTTCTGTGCTTCTGGCACACCCATTGCTGCGCGATCGCTGGTCAGCGTGTGAATACGAACCGAGCGGAAGGACGAGACCCTGAGTAAAAGAGGGAGAGTAAAAAGCCGGCATACCACACCTTAGACTTCGCTCCATTTTCCTCCTTATTGAATTATTTCTCTCCCAGGGATTTCACTCGGCCGGTTGCTTCGTCGATTAATCTCGCGGGAAAGGAAAACGTTTCGTACGATTTCTGGCACGATAACGCGCGAAATTGTTTCACGTACATAGATATAGATCTTAAATATTCTTTTTTCTTTCTCTCGTTGAAAAAGGCTTCCGTTTTTTCTTTTTCCCCGTTTGAAATTAGAACGAGGATGGAAGGAAAAACAAGCGAATAACCGAGGATTTTTCTTGAGTACTCTGCGCGCCACGGAGTAGGGAGCAAAATTCTGACGTACGCTTTGTTCCGACTGGCATTCAACTTTCTCGTACCAAGCACGAGTTTCACGCTCCTGTCACGGTGCCGCTTTGCGTAGTTGGTCATCATTGCGCATTTCTAAAACATCACTTTTTCACGAAATTTGCATTTTTCCGAAACATATGTTTGTCGTTCGAATTTCGCTTCGAACGGATATTGCTATCAATTCGTTGTTCCCGTGCTTTGTACGACTATCAGTTTTACGATTCCGATGCTACGTTGTTTATGATCGGGATACTGATCAACGGAATTTTAGATAGCGAGGCATGCGTTCGAATCGTATGATCTTTTTTACTCGCACGCTATTTGAGTGTTTTAAACCAATTGTCAGATTAAAATTTAATCGCAACGCTCGAACTCCAATCGTAATATGATTACAAAGTAGCACGATTGACTTCTTATGTAAACGCATAATACTCTATTTTTGTCTTCTTACTTTCTTTTTTTTTTAGCATTGATTCGTATTAACCCGTAAGTAGGGGTCGCAGCAACCTTTATTCTTTTAAAAAATAACTTATTTCGTTTTTGAATAAAATAATAAACAGAGCTGCCACTAAAGCTTGAGGTGACCGGGGGTTCTCAAACTTGACTAATATAAATACTGTAATAATTTTCATCTGACGTAGTGCAAATTTCATGTTATATTCGATTAATTAAACTTGTTAAGAATTTAACTCAATACAATCACAAAGTTGATTAACACCCATTGTTCTACATAATCTTCAACTCGTCAACGTCCCACGTTGAAAAAGATATGTTTTAATACATCGTGAGTGAAAATAATGTAAATTAATTTCTTCTAATTTTCGCTAAATGCAACAGTCCCTAAGGGCAGAGTCTGGTTAAGTGCCCCATTTACCCGGCACTGATGGCTGCTACTAGCAACAAATGTGATGTTACCCTTTTTGATTTCCGTAATTTTAATTCCTGAATATTTTAGCGATGTTCTGCGGATCGATATTTACGGGTTAATAAAATTAAATGTTATTTATTTACTGGTATCGTCAACAGTACATGGTAAACTTTAAAGATATGACGAATTTATTTATCGTATTTTGGATGTGACTGATAATCGCTGAAGTATCCTTTCAGACATATTTTAAACGTTTCAAAATTGCGTCGATCACGATTTATCGTCTGGTTAAATAATCGCTTGGAAAACAATGTATAATCTTTCATCGTATTTTGCACAGAGTTTATCTTTCATTATCGCATCGTTTCGAAATTTGTTTCTGATGTAAACGGTGCACAACTATTTTTGATAATTAATCGTGTTCGTAGGTGAACGATCAACATGAACAGCAGATGACTGTTAGCCGAGCTGATGCTCGTTCAACTTTAATATGAGTGAAGTAGTGGCTGTAACACCTAGTGGTGGATCGACACGCCAGGAAAGCGTGGCACACATCAAAAGGCATAAATTAGCCAACTGTAATGTTCCTCTCGTGCACGGACGTTCAAATCCACCGATCAACACCCGTAATAGGCTGACCACGCATCAACGGAATCATAGTTTGGATTTTAGGTATGTAAATCAACCGATGTATTTATGCGATTGTTCGATGTTTCCGGGATACATTTATAGTTACTGATAACGTATTCTTTTTTTGTATCATTATCTGTGTATAACCAATATTATCTATCACTTATAATAATCATACATAATACCAGATAGAATGTTATCTTATGGATGTATTAGCAGATGTAGCCGGGCTCGATCGAGGTCATATTAGTTTTGCGTACGATTCAGGTATCTCTGAGTGAGAACATATCTTGTTCAAAATTGCAGGAAAGTGGAATAATATTTATGACTGCTTCAAGATGGTTAAATTTCCACTTCTATGTTTGTTATGTAAACAGTAATAAATGTGAGATTAGGAAATTTTAATTAAGAGTTGTAAATTTCAAATTCATCTCTATATTTATTGCTACAGTAATTATTGTATGCAACAAGTTACAGAAAGGCGGAAAAAAAGCAGAATTCTTTCTTACATAATCTTTGTAATCTCAACACTTATACAGTGCTACAGATATTTATGTTTGTGTATACACATACATTAATATATCCACTAATCTTCTGTCTTCTATTTCACATGTTTATATCTGAACATCTTCCTGTATACATTATATGTAAAATTGATGTAATATAGAGTAAGAAGAGTTAGAAAATTATACAAAAAGTGTTACAATCTTTATGAGGAAATCTTAAATATACTTTCATCTCTACATTGTTGTATTTAAAGATATTCTGACCACATATCCATATTTATTAAGAAATTCTCTTTTTATTTAGAATCCTTTTTCCGTTTCAGGAGCAGACTGCATATAAACAAAACCTGTTCAGAGAAGAAATCACCTGTTGTTCTTGTTGCTCACATCTTCTTCATGAGTTATTTCATAACCCTGTTTTTAACTCTTGATCAGATCTCTATGCTCACAGTATAGTGACTCAATGTTTTCAATTTTTTTTATTCGTTGATGAAATGGTCCAGTGTCATAAATTTTCTTCAAAAAGTATTATGTTTTTCTCACTGAGAAAAATCTGTGGGTATCATTCTGTTTTGTGTAACAACCCATTGACAGTCTAAGTGACTAATCAATGAAGTATTGTTGACCAATTTCCATGGTCATGTTGACAGTACATTACGTTTTCAGTCTCCAGTTACATTTGAGTTTACACGTATGAACAAATATTATGAATGTAGAGTGAACTAAAGAATCAGAGTCTTGGTGAGAAATAATGTAAAACATTTGCCTAGTTTAGTAAACAGAATAAAAACCTGAAATTCTTAGATATTTTTTGTTTAACATTGCCAGGATTTAGGGGATATCAGGACATCAGAATTTAGAAATGTATGCCTAGATATAATACACTCTCATGTTTGGCATTTGTAGTATAGATTGTATTGAATGTTTCCAGGTCAATGGGTATCCTGTTGCCGCCTGTTCCACAGGCGAGTGCGACCACGCTGACGCATCATCATAGAAATCGAAGTCTCGATTCCGCGTTACAACGAATCCCGGAAGTGGACGTGACACCGAGTCCAGAATGCGAGACGACACCAGCGCCGGTAGCTAAAACCACGGTGCCGGCGTGCAAGGCGCGCAGCAGGGAACGCGAAGATCTCGCCAGTCTTGGCTCCGACGACTCGGGTATACTTTGCGGTTCCGACAGTGGCACCAGTGACACCACCAACGTGGCCACCAGAGAGTCAAGTGTGGACCACCTTCACAGTCGCGAGAGTCTTGATTCATCCTTGTCGCAGCCAGGTGACATGGATAGCGTGGATGCGGTGGACGGCGAGGAAAATAGTGCTCCTGTCTCAGTGTCAGTGTCTGTACCAGTGTCACCTGTGGAGTTGGTGCACTCGAGTGAACCTTCTTCGATAAAGGCTGGTGATTGTAGTGAGCCACATAAACATGAGAATGCGACCAGTAACTCCAGTTCACAGGAACTGCGGCCTGGTAATATGGTCTGCATGGTTAAAGAACTTGAAACCCATGAATACACGCCTGAAGAACAACACGACGAAATGGGCGTGACGGTAGACGTGCGGGATTTCCAAAATCCCTTACAAGTATCACCGGTGAATGATAAACAGAGTGAACTGACCGGTGCTGCTATGACATTGTGCTGCGGTACAACCGTGCAATCTGAAACTGTTGAGGCAGCTGTCAAAAAACAGACTGGTATTGTTTGTCGAAGACAAGAGACAGTTCAACCAAAACCATCTGAAGGATGTTTGCTCAGATTATTTGAGAGTCAAATTTTTGACATGTCTATGGCCATCTCTTATCTTTTCAATTCTAAAGAGCCTGGAGTTCAAAGCTATCTTGGTAGGTACATGCATATGTTAATTACTTCATATTTTAAGTTGCAACAATAAATTGTATGAAAGTTTGTATACACATATAAATATCTTGTGCTTTTGTTGCTATTATTGCATTTAGTTTAAAGAGTAATTATAATGGAATCATTATTTTTAGCCAATTCTCTGAAAATATAAATGTGTACCACTATTCTTGTTTAGTCTCATTTCTCTAGAGAATTAACCATATAAGTGACAATAGTCAAGATTGGGTAAAAATAATACAGATTCTCTTCACTTTTAATTTGTATGTTTTGTTAATGTGGACAAATTAGCTATAGCCCACAATATTTGCAAGATAATTTTTTTAGTAGTATTGCTATTAGCAATGATATTTGCTTCATGAATGAATGTAAAAATACAGAAGATAAAATTTTTTAGGGAACAAGATGTTTAGTTTCCCAGATAATGATGTGGACTTCTATTTGCCACAATTGGTTGTAATGTATATACAACTTCACGATGTTACAGAAGTTCTTTATCCATATCTTGTCCATAGGTAATTGTACATTACGAAAAAGATTGATGAAATTTTTAGTGTTAAAATTATGTACAGCTTTTAAAATGTTACAATTTTTCTATTCTAGGTGTAGGCAGTCAGCTGATTTTTCGTTAAAATGTGCCTGGCTATTAGATGCATATAGTTCTGATGCTCATTTACCATCCAAAAAGAAGTCTCATGGGACCAAACTAAAAAATCTTATTCTCTCAGATGAACTCAGGTAATAAACAAATGTGAAAAAATACAAAATATTTTATGTTTAATTTTTTTCTTTTTTTTAATGTTAGGCCAAAAGGAAATGAGAATAGAAAGCGTGTAGTTGGATTGCAAACACCTGCGCCACCGCCGTTAAGTTCAATGCAAAGTGTTACATCTCCTAATAAAAAGACACACCAAAGATCTCAATCTGATGCCACTGGATTATTTCAAACTCTTCGTCGTAGCCATTCCGGTACACAAACAATGCAAATTGATATTTTACCAATAAACTGTACAATTAAAATTAGTTAAATATTTAGCAAACCAAAATTTCACTACATGTGTGAAATTTATTTTAAGGTACAATAAATAAAGTAAGTCTTGGGGACCTGAGCTCTGGTCGAGCATTTGACAATGGTTGTACCTGTTTTTATTCCTGCCAAGGTGTGGTAAATGATTTACGAGGGCAAAAAACCGACTGTTTCTGCAATGTAATTTGATAATTTTTATCACGTTTCATAATTCTTCTTACTATCGTGATAGTATTAATTAAAAAAATGTTTATGTTTATAGGCGCCGCGTCTTGCTCCAGAACTCGAATTTATACAAGCATTAATATCAATTGGTAAATTACTTGGAACTATTCCAACAAAAGAAAGTAAAACCGTTCAATTAATAGCGGAGCTTAATACTCTCAATTTGAATCTCCCTGCAAGGGTGTGGCTTCCTTTGCACAGTTCAGTACCACATCATATCGTACGAGTGCCACCTCAATACGCTGCTGTCCTCAATAGTAAAGATAAGGTGAAATATTTTGAGAACTCGATATAATTGTACGATCACAACTGAATATTTTTCTTCGTAAAGATATATTAACACGTTTTCAAATATTTAGGCACCATATATAATTTATGTTGAAGTGTTAGAAGTAGAAGATATTTATACGTCGCCTGTACCGACGAAAATAGTGGGTTGCTCATTAAGGCATACTAAATCGGAAGAAAATTTAACAGGAGGCGAACAATCTAATGTAATCGAATCACCAAACATATCTTCTTCCGAAACGCAACAGAGTATGCCACCGATTAGACAAACTCCGGTTAAAAATATTTCTCCGTACTCCGTTAGAAATACGGAAGTCGCATTTACTTTCCCCGACGATGACCCTAATGACTGTTGGAGTCAAGAAGACGATGAAATCACGCAACAGGTATTTATTTATATAAATAACGTTTACTATTTTCTGTTGATCCAATTGAACAATTTTTAAATTTCTCTTACAGTATTTACAACTTCGTAAACCAAAAGATAGAGATACGATATCTCAATTAAGTCAAGAATCATCAGATAGTAAGGAACCAATATTTGTACCTGGTGACATAAAACGGCGTTTAAGCGAAATGGCTGCAGCGCCTAGTGCAACGTTTAATCATGATCCGGAAGATCCGTCAGCTGCCGTTTTGAAGGAACCATGGGAACTGAAACAACGTCGAATAAGAGCTTCCAGCCCGTATGGTCATTTGGCATCTTGGAGACTTCTTGCAGTTATCGTAAAATGTGGCGATGATCTTCGGCAGGAACTTCTTGCTTCTCAGTTACTTTCAATGTTGCAAAAAATTTGGCAAGATGAACATGTACCCCTTTGGGTGCGACCATACAAGTATGAACAATATCGTTGTCTTATATATTTAAAAATTCAATTGTCAATTGATGTATTAAGTATCAAATTTTATTTTACAGAATTCTGTGTTTATCAAACGATAGTGGTTTAATCGAACCAATTTTAAATACTGTATCACTTCATCAAGTGAAAAAACAGTGCCAATTAACACTTTATCAGTACTTCGAGAGGGAGTTTGGTTCATCTACGTCAGACGCATTTACTATTGCGCAAAGAAATTTTATTCAAAGTTGTGCAGCGTATTGTCTCGTTTGTTACCTTATTCAAGTTAAAGACCGTCACAATGGAAATATTTTGCTGCATCGTGATGGTCATCTAATACATATAGATTTTGGATTTATCCTTTCGACTTCACCGAGAAACTTGGGATTCGAGACCAGTCCATTTAAATTAACCCCAGAGTTTGTAGAGGTGATGGGTGGAAGCCAGTCCAAACAATTTCAAGAATTCAAAACTTTGATTCTTCAAGGGTTCATCGCAGCACGAAAGCATATGGAAAAAATAGTTAATCTCGTGGAGATCATGTTATCTGGTAAGAGTCTAAATAAAGTTAATCGATTATCAAAAGTTGATACTCAGAGTTGCCGTGAAAGTTTATTACATATTATCGTTTGTCGTTACAGGATCGCAACTTCCATGCTTTCGAAGCGGTGGTGCAGCAACCGTTCAAGGATTAAAAAACAGATTCCACCTTACATTGACGGAGGATCAGTTACGTCGACACGTGGAAGATTTAGTCGAAGCCAGTATCCATTCGTGGTCAACTAAATTATATGATCGGTATCAATATTTCGCAAATGGCACCCTTTAATAATAACATTAATTTTCGTTTGTATGGCAAGGATAATGATTTTTATAAGAAAAGCAACAAAATTTGATAATATGGTATTCCTTCCAGAAACGTTTAAACTCGTAGCATTCCGTAAGCACAAAGTATCTTTGAACCTAATTACTCGATCACGTGCGAGTATGATCGATACATAGGAAATGCTATCTAAAACATAGATTTATTCCAAATAGGATAAGCTGATTTCAGTATATTAATTTTATTTGCTCTTGAATTATTCCTTAGTTTCTTAATATAATATGATAGTTGCCTTTTATAAAACTTGTACAAATACTACGTTTATCAGTAATTAAGGATTATTTGTGAGAGGTGTTGTCTACAAAAACTTATTGCCACGTATATCTGTAAAGAGAAACAAAAAGAAACGATGAACGAAACAGGGAATAATTTATGAAATTTTTATCGTTACGTTAAGTAATATTAAATATGTATAATTGGTTTTGTTGTGTACGTTAAAATGACTATGTATGCCTTATTGGCAAGAACGAGTTAACTATGGTCGGTGCAGACTTTGTGAAACTGACTGAATGTTGGACTGCTAAATCGTTATAGCCTATAACAGCGTAATTTGTTAAAGGTGCCTTATTTGTAGAAAATGGTGGAACGATCAAATTTGAACACAGTGAAGTGACTACGTGTGTTGATCTACTGAAAAAAAACTGATCTATTATAAAAAAAAAAAGGACAATCTATAATTTGTACATAAATATATTGCATAAACTTTGGTCGAATTCCTTTCATAGTTAATTTTCGGCAATAAATAATCCCACCATGATAATATGAAGGAATTACATGGTATTTAAGGTTCGCATGAAATCTTCGAGTGAAAGAAGCGTGTATGCAAGCTCAGATATTAGCAGAAGACGAATACTCAAAAATATTTCCTACTTTATAGATTACTATTACTATAAATACGTTTAATTATAATAATTAAGAGTAACTATATAGTAAGATTTAAGGATCACATTTGAAAGTTTTTACATGTTCTTATTACATACATACATCAATAGTCATAATGCGAAATATCTTAGTTGTGTGAGGATAGTTATTTAATAGTATTTCCGCGTTAATAATATGTTTGTTTTAAGTAAGTAAATTATAAAGTAAAGGAGTATTGTATATAAAGTGACAAATTTTATCAATTATCGGTTAAGATTAATTGAGAATGAATGTTTGAAGCAAAATCAAAGTCGCAGTGAGCCAGCCCACGTATGAAATTTGGGCTCTCTGACTTCCAAGTGTCTTAACTCTTTCTTCTGTCGTAACCGTCTCATGATAGAAAGGCGGATCAGAGATCATGGAATAATTGATATTGCATAACGCTCAATACACTGCATTTTAATATTGTATGTTTACGTAATATCATCGTGCTAATTTGTTTTGTTAAACGTTTAGTGCAATTTTACCGTTTTTTACACGCCATTGTAAGTGTTCTGTCATTAATTTCATACGACAAATTTCAGTCTTCTGTACAATTTTAAACATTAACATCTCTGATTTGCCTTGTTCTTTCGCTAGCAATTATGAGCTATTGATAATATCAATTATTAAATAAATATGAAATTTAATCAAGTCTAACATTGATTGATATACCCAAAAATCCTAGATAAGAATTTTAATCCAGACTACACGCGAAGAAATAGAAAACAGGATTCAAAGATATTCAAATTTTTATTGATTGTACATTGATCGTTATATGAGGTTTTTAACTAACAACGTTAAGTAAATAGTTAATTCTGTAAATACACATGTATTACGATATCAGTCATAAGAAATTCGGGAAGTACGGATGTAAATATATAATTGATGTATATGACAATGAAAGCATAAGTATCATAAATATCACAATAAGTCATGATTACAGAGATCATACAAATGTCTTATATTCTAGAGAGCTGTTGTAATAAATTAGAAGGTAATATTGCTTCTAACTTGTCTAAAATGTAATAAAATGGATGAGAAAACCAGGCAAGCATTGATCGCGCAACTACACCCATAGTGTCAGGGTATTGATGCGTTAAAAGTGCTAAGAGTGCTGTAAAGGAGCATAGACCGGCTGTAAATAAAATAAAAAAGGGCAATTCTTTTTTCGGATATACGCTTACATCGTGGAACGAAGGTAGCAATTCGCGATCTGCGCATTCTGTACAAGTTGGATATGGATAAAATAAATGTCCTCTTTCTAAAGGATAAGGTAACATTCTGAATGTACCTTCCCAAGTGCAATGTAATAAATTAAGAGCACCCTCCATTTGTTTCCAATGAGCAAGATGGAAGAATGCATAAGCAATTGCCTCTGAATCGCCTCGTTTTAGAACGTGTTCAGGAGGTAAAATTAAAGGTTTCATTTCTAATAAATATTTAGGTACATGAGGATTAAATTCCACAGCTCTATGAATAGCTTCAACAGCTATCATTTCTGGAGTTGTTAAACCCCTTTTGCTAGCAATATCCGTCGAAAATTTATCAGCAACTACTCGTGCTTTTAACAGTGCTGCTGTATAACAAATAGTTGCTGATTTTGGTAAACTTATGTCGTCGTACTTTGCTAATACTGCCTGTACATCTGCATATGCTTGCATCTCTAATAAAGCTTCAATTAAATTTTCATGAATATTTAGTACATTCATAATTGGTGGTACTTCTTTCGTTAAATCCCTAAACATTTTTACAGCTTCTTTTAATTTTCCTAATTTTCTTGCACACATAGCTAATCTTCGCTTAATGTAAATTAATACATTTGTATCTCTTCTATGTATAGCTTCTGCGATCGATCCTTGATGTTGAGTACTCTGAGACTTCCTATAATTATTTTCTGCTACTTTTAAAGCCTGCTTTAAAATTTTTTCTGCCTCTACAATAGTAGTAGCCTCTTCCTCTGCTAGTAATATGTATGCAGGAGCACAATCAGGATTACGTTCAAGAGCACTATGCGCAGCTTTAATTCGCACTACTGGATTACGTTCTCTCCAAGCTGTTTGCATTATTTCATATTCAGCTTTACCTATTAAAACCGAACAATGAATATCTAAAGCTGACAACATGCTAATATCGTCTTTTTAAATACAGTTACCTGTATCACCTTCACAGGTAAAGAATGTTTGATGATCTTGAGCAGATAAATTCATATCATAATACGTTAATGGTTCTTTATTTGTAGCCCAATAGAATCTTTGATATTCAGCCCCTCTAAATAAATTTATTGGATTACGCCAAACTTTACACTCTGGAACATTTTGTTGATTCGAATTGGAACCATTCAAATTTGAATTATTCCCATCTGACCCACTGTCGCCTCCCCCGATCCATGGAGAAATGTGATTTAATGATACTTGTTCGATAAAGGAGGTGCCGTATTTTCTAAAATACCACCATTCAAAAATAAGAATCAATCCAGAAATTAAAGATGATGTTCCAGTAAGGGCAACATAAAATTTTGGGGTTAAGGTGCTTAAAAACATTGTAGAGTCCCACATGCTTGTGAATAATAGGGCCATTTATAATACTTCGACACTAAAAGTATTTTTCCTATTGTTCCAGGCTGCACTATCTTATTACTGTTATACAAACAGTATTAATTAATAAATGTCATAGCACGGTAAACGTTTTTACGGTGTTTTACATCACCGGGAAAGTGTAACACTTCGGGTATTTTCCTTTAATTAAGAAAAATAAAACAAGCTTTAAGGATAATTCTTAATGTTCACACATGTTTCGTTTCAATTTCGAAACAGTGCGTAACTGCTTTCATTGTACGTTGTGACAGCATTTATTTTATCTGAAGTTGCCGAAATTAGAACCCTACATTGCTACAGGATTTCAAGATTCATAGCGCTTGTTACGTTTTGTTCATTGGGTGCAACATTACTAGATAACTAGTTTCGTTCATATTGCGCACGCCTGTTCTGATTGATTCTAAATACTCCGCAATCAAAAGTAATGCGCACACTTTTCAAAAATATTTTGAAAATATATTTTTGAGTTCAAAGTATTTCACGAACTATTGAATCATTTTTAATACTGTATCTTACAAGTTGTTTTCTTTTGTTGTATATACTCATTTTTTAAGTATTTTTATAGGTTTCCAAAGGTGGTTTTATTATTCGCATATGTATTATTGCTCACCGTGTATATGACCATGAAGTGAAGAGTGAAACTAGAGGGACACCAGTTGGATGAGTGAATTAATTATGCTTTTACATATACCTTTTGTAACATTTTCATCGAATACCGTATACGGTACATAGGATATATATTTTGTTTGTAAAAACATATGTTATACACATATCATATGGTAGAAATTAAAAACTTGAAGTAGCTGCAGCAGAATGCGGTTCACGACTTTAAGAAGACCGCCACGTACACTACGATATTACCATCTATCGATGCTTTCTGTAAAGTCAAAACATTTCGAAGTTAATTACTTGCTCTCCAATTTAATTTGACGTATATTAATCTCGAATTAGCTTTACCAAATTATCATCAATTTTTAACCATTCTTAGGCCAATTCTAATTACCTTCAGGGTTTCTAGGGTATGTGTCGCCATCTAGCGGCAGAAGATGAGAACTAATTAAAGTGCTGTTTCAAAAGTGTGTAGTTCACCCTGTTCGCCGGAGAGATGGCGCCACTGGTTCGATTTTTTTTTTATTCAATTAATATTGATTTTATTAATTAATATGCTATATATTTATTATGTATTTATTAGCATTGACGTTATAGTGACTATAATATACTTTGTGGGTCCAAAGTTGTGGATTATGTGTTCAGAACAGTTTGTACACTATACTGCCTCTCGTCGATGATATAGGAAACATAGTATCACTGTGTTTGTTTCTTCCACTATCCGTTAAGTGGCACCAGTAGTACGTCTAAAGCAAAAGTAAGTAAAATGCAGTTCTGTCAGTACCAGAAATTATCCGCTAGATGTTGCGAGTGATCCCATTCAAAAATTGAATCCACAAAAAATTAAAGCATGTAAAAATAGAATTATCATAATTTTTGTTTACCGAGTCATTTAAAAATATCATTACGTTCTACTTTACGATGGTTTAGTCATGCAAAGCACTTTAATTATGAATGTAAATTGTAGCAAATAATAGTTCCGTTATCAGAGTCGGGTAATTTACATTAACTTAAACGGTATAAATTAAATTCTTAAAAGTAGGTGAATCATAAAAACGCCGATACGAATACTTTGAATCATCCGCAATCAAGCGTGATGCCGTATATTACAAAGTGCCGCATTCATTTGTGAATACATTGACATTCCCGTTTATTACTTTGTTATCACAAACACTGATTCAGTGTTTGACGGAACATATACGTACAAATTAATGCAGTCGCACATTCACTTATATATATGATATTACTCGTATATTCAGATATTGTTAATCGTTACTTACAGATGTAAACATACGGTACGATTAGTACGCGTATGTTCGCATTACAAACACATTAATACACATGAACAATCTACAGCAGACATGTATTAGATACATACCGCGCAGAGAAACTTGTGTAGAGAATACGATTACATGTTTGTGACAGACAATTAGATTCTACGTAACGACACAGGTAATATCGATTCACATATCTGTGCGAGCACGTGCATTTACCAGTATGGAAATGAAGTGCGTTTAGAACTCTTTCTAAAGATTAAAAAGTAATAGGAACAATAATCTGTTTCGGAACAAATGTGACAAGTTAATTCTGGGATTAAATGCATGTACGTGGCAAACAATAAATGCAAAACGTCCATTGTTCGCAATTCAATTATACTACTTTCTGTAATTTTATTGACCTCGAGGTCAAGGTTTTTTCCATTGCATCGTTAAATTCCGGTTTAGACATTCTTTTATTACAATGCATAGCCGCGCGTTATATTACCTCGTGTTATATTGCCGTGTGTTATATTATCATATTTTTATTTTGTCTTGTATTATATTGCCACGCTTTACATTGCCATGTATTATATTACCGCGTGTTATATTGTCTCGCACTATATTGCCACGTTTTATATCGCCACGACGTTGCTATGCGTTATATTACCGTGTGTCATATTATCTCGCACTATATTGCCACGCTTTATATCGCCATGTACTGCCATGCGTTGTATTGGCTGGCACTATATTACCACGTTTTATATCGCCACGACGTTGCTATGCGTTATATTACCGTGTGTCATATTGTCTCGCACTATATTGCCACGTTTCATATCGCCATGTACTGTCATGCGTTGTATTGGCTCGCATTATATTACCACGTTTTATATCGCCACGTTGCTATGTGTTATATTACCGTGTGTCATATTGTCTCGCACTATATTGCCACACTTTATATCGCCACGTATTGCCATGCGTTATATTGGCTCGCACTATATTACCACGTTTTATATCGCCACGTTGCTATGTGTTATATTACCGCGTGATATTGTCTCGCACTATATTGCCATGTTTTATATTGTCACACGTTATATCGCCATATATTGTTGCCACATTGCTATGCGTTATGTTGTCACGCGTTACATTGCGACGCATTATTATTCCATGTTATATTATCAAGCATTTCATAGCGTCGCTTTATATAGCCTTATGTTATATAGCTTAACATACCCTTGAGTAATATAAGCGTGCGTTATTCACTTCCATTATATGAATAGGCATTGTTCAGTCCCGTAACGCTGATTAGATATCCTATCATACCAGTGATCAAGAAGTAATTGACATTTAATTTTGTTTTTCTATAAATGTGTACTAGTGTCACGTGGATGGCATTAATCATACATATTAAAAATTCAGCCGCTTTTCTTATCTAACAATAAACCGCCTGCACGGTTTACTGTTCCTGAGGGTGCAATAAGTATCCTCAACAGCAGCCGTGTGCACGAAACTCCCGCCTTTTTTGCGCGAATCCTCCGACGGACCATCGAAATAACGTATAACGTCGGATAAAATAAGAAACAGTTCGCACCGAGGAAGCTGCAAAATACGCATAAAAGTCAGGAGGGCGATAGCGTACGATGATCGATTCGAAAAGATCGACAACGTTTATTTTTGCATGCTGCGTTCGCAGCTTTTTGCCTGAACGTCTTTGGAATCGACGCGCGCAGCAGCGTCGTCGTTGCGAGGTTAGTGGAACGTCGACGGTATAAATCGGGCGCTCGTTAAAACGTGACTTACGGCACTTTCACGACCGGCCGAAGTTAGCCGCGTGTTTGCAGCATTCTCCGGCTCTCCCTCCCATTCCTTCGATTCTTACGCTATACACACGCTATCTCTTCTTTCGTTCCCTCGATTTTCTCGGTTACGTTGCCGATAAAGTCACGACACGGCGATACAAGTGACAACGACACCTTTTAACTATTACTGCGCTCAGGTATTCTCGAGTCGAATACCGGTCGATTACGTTCCAAACTTTATGCTATACTTTCACAGATACCTTTCGTTCTTTCGAAATCATTTTTCTTGTCTATTATCGTGTTTAATTTAATTTGAATAATTGGATATATTTGCTTTGTAAAATGTATCAATTTTTAGCAAAAATCCGATTCGATATTTCCCAGCTAGATAATTTCCCAATTCGATAACTTCCAGACTCGATAATTCCCTAATTCGATAACTTCCCGATTCGACAATTTTCCAATTCAGTGATTCCCTGATTTACCAACATCGATTCAATAATTCCCTGATTTGATTATTTCCCAAATCGATAGTTCCCCGATACGATCTAATAGTTTCGTACGGGCGAAGCCTTAAACGAGCGCAATATTCCGATATGTAAGACAACGATAGAACACTCGATGGTCGAGAGCCCGATGATCCCAGGTTGCTCTATTAATAGTCTGACCTTCCTGGTGCTCTTTAAGCGAATGTGTAAGATATATGTAACAGTTTATAACACGCCTATGATAGGATTTTAATAATTGATCCGCAAATAGAATTGTAAATTTTACGCGATAACTTGCATATTTGATACTGTATATTGGTTAACCTTGACCGAAAGTGATCAAGCGAAAATAAACTTTGTGTAACTTTGTTGACGACGCTTGTGTCACCGCAACGATAGGATACGAAAGTAAAATGGGATCGTTCGTGGTCAGACTTCCGAGTCACTGGGAAACAATCGATTATAATCTACTTATACGTCGTACACTGTACAAGTAGCCATGTTTAGTATGGCGCATGGTGTTATAGATTTTTAACACGGTAGTAGCAAAGAGTAATACTTTGTGTAATACGAAACGCTGTAGCGCATTCTAAAATTCTAGAATTATACTACAATCTCGAAATTAGACGTGTCGAGTGTATTAAAATGTCGCTTTTTACCCGTACCAGTGGGGTGCTAGTAATTTCTTCAGCGCTGTTCCGTGCGACAGTTGCGTCGAGAAAACGCGAGGAAAAAGAAAGAGGTACGGAGTTACGTTTCACCCTGGACTTGCTTAGTGGATTCATCAGTGTGGATACCTCTGCATATCTGAATAAATAGGTGAAGACTTGTGAAAAAGTACATTCCTCGGGTGATTCATTTGTCTCATGAGGATGATATAGGAGGCTTGTAAATTCCGTTCCTTCATTTGTCTCAAATATTTTAAATTATTCGGACAAATTTCTTCCATTTTATGAAGTTCTAAAGAAATTAGTATAAAATTTAGTGGGACTTCACAGGGTCACTTATCAAACTTAGAAAGTTTGTACTTCGTTTTCCATCTTGATATTTCTAGATATCGATATATGTAGATCTTGATATTCTCAGATCTCAATATTCCTGGATATCGATGTGCTTTTCGTTATATCTACATTGTGATATTTCTAGACTTCGATGTTCTTAGATATCGACATGATTAGATTTCGATATCTCTAGATCCCAACATCTTTAGATACCAACATTCCTAGACGTCGATATCTTCAGATTTCGATATCCCTAGATTCCGAAATTCCTAGATCCCCAAATAACCCTAGATCCCCAAATATACCTAGATCCCGAAATCTCTAAACATCCTAATATCCCTAGACATCAGTCAATAATTTTGATACAGATCAATGAATTGAAAAAGGTGAACTAGTATTTCCGTGTTTCCGTATTAACGTATTTTCGAACAAAAGCGAAGAAAGTTCTTTTCGGTGGTGGCGCGAACGAACTGGCACGTCTGTCGTTTCCATTCGTTTCATGGATCCCCTGGGAGCGAAACACAATACTCGAGAAGGAGGAAACAGTGGAAGGACCGTGGAAGGGGAGAAGAGGAGAAGGAAAGAGAAGCGGGAACAAGAAGGGAAATTGTGTAATTTATTCAGCTGAGCAAGGGGCTACACCCGCAATTCAGTGTGTATGCGTAGGTGAATCGGCTGATGTAAGAGAAGGGTGGCGCCAACGTTTATATCGTGAATACAACTTTGCGTGCTTTCGAAAATTGCATCAAGACTTGCGGCGAAGCAACAGAACCAAATGCAATAGCGGCTCGCAACCTCGATAGTTTACACTGCACAGGAAAACCGGGAGCTTTTTCAATCTTTACGCGGACGGTACACTTTCTCGGCCACTTACATAATTGGATTTCTATTGAATTATCGTTATTTTTATCCTTACATCAAATATTGTACTTACTGTTACCAAATACCAATATCGCGCGATCCATTTATTTTATACGATTGATCCACTTCCCACGCTCTCGAACGACAAACCGAGGTAGCAGCGATCAAAATTTCATTTCAGACTTTTTTCGAATCTCGCGAGATCTTAAAATTGCTTTACGAACTCGTTTCGAAGTTAACCTATCGTACATAAAAATAAGTTGCACGTAGTACAAGGAAAGTTTGAAACTCCAACGTCAGAGCGCTAATTAATCATACGATCGTTCGATAAACGGTATTAGTTGGTTAATTAAAAAACAATCGACTCAAGCGATTTGTACTTGCAACCTGGTTTCGACAACAGCCAACTCTGTAAAGCATGATCATTGTTTTTTGAGCATTCTGTAGTTTGTTGCAGTCTGAGTTTGCCATACAATACAGAAGTTTGTCGTCTTTAATCTACGATAGTCGGAGCGTGTTGCTGTTCTTTGTTATCAACGCGTCGTACCGGTGCAAACGATATCCGCTTAAGAATTGAGTTACGAGACCGCAAGTAGCGAGACGAGTACCACTTCTGAAACGGAGTACTCGGGGATCTCCTGTGTGTGTCTCTGTCGTTCCTTCCTTCTTTTTTCCTTTCTTCGTGCTCTTTCTCCCGACGTGGCGAGCAGTCGATCGGTCGGTCGGTCGGTCACTGAACCGCGCGCGCCGCCTTGTAACTCCATGCCATGCCATTCCATCCCATCCTGCCACGATCGAGCGAGTACCGTTACAATCTTGTCCCAGTCTACCTGGAAACTAATTCGACGACGTCGGCCCTAAGCGGACTCGTCGGCTCCGTTCTAGACACCCGCGAACGCCAACGTGTCTTTTATCAGTACTCAGCATCACCTTCTTAGATTATGTTCTACCTTCTATTTTTTATATGTTATTTTTACTATTTCTTCTTACTATATTACATCAAATTTGGTATTTTTCGATTGGGTACAAGAGCTGTTCAATTATATTGTTCGGTACTGAAGGGCACATCGTTAGTTCGTCATCGTATGTCAACATGTATACGTACATATACGTACTATATGTGTATGTGCATGTGTGTGTATATATATATTTATATGTGTATGTCTATGTATATGTCTGTATCTATGTCTATGTCTATGTCTATGTCTATGTCTATGTCTATGTCTATGTCTATGTCTATGTTTATGTCTATGTCCATGTCTATGTATATGCATGTGTACATATACATATACATGTATATGTATAATACATGTCTATGTCTGTCTCTATGTTTATACCTATGTCTATGTCTATGTCTGTCTCTTTGTTTATACCTATGTCTATGTCTATGTCCATGTCATCATCACATTGGATTTCCCATCCCGAACTAGGTATCACGAAAACGCGATTGTCTGGAAAAGTATCTGAACTGAAATGTGTTACAGTAATCAGTGCTCCCGATTCCAGAATTAAATTCCGTTCGTAGCCGTTGAGTTCGTAATTATGCGTCGAAAGTTCCGCGTAAACTTTCTTACTCACATCCTTCTCTCTCTTTTTGTTTCCCCTCGGTCAACTTCTTATTAACTGGCCTGGTTAGTTTAGTCTTACTTGCAACGGATACAAAGTTTGCCTGTTCTAACGAGGAAACCTCTTGAAAATTCTAATCTTGAGAAAATTGCGAAACCAACATGGGTCGTTTTGATTTTTCTTATTTCCAAACAGTGCGTTGTAAAATGATACTGTTGCGACCGAAACAATTTGTTTCGTTGAAAGTTCGGACAGTACCGCAGTAAAATTAACCGAGCGTTTGTCGAAAGGTTAATTATTAATTAAATAAAACGATTCGATTGTTGCGATAAGTTATATTACGTCTGTTACAATCTGTTAATGATTTACCATAATTATAACCACAAATAGAACCGATAATACTGCTGATTAACTTTGTGGCAGCATGCCACCGGGGGGACCATTTAGGATACTAACTTTCTCGCAAGTTCTGGTTGCACTGTTCGAACAGATATACCCTTTAAGTTTGCTCTATCTGTCCGACTGACGAGCAACTTTCCTCTTTCTCGGCGTAAACCGCAATAATCCTTTCACTGCAGGCGACACACATACAGGGTTCTTACGAGAAGCGTAACATTTGGAATCAACGATTCATCAAATTCGCACCTGTTTCGCACCCAATTCGTACTTGTCATTACCTCATACTTAGCCAAAAAGAATGATACAGGAAAAATTGTACAATTAAAATTGTTCATAATCTGCAAATGAATTGTATCAATTAGTGTTAAACACAGCAGACCTGTCGGACGATACACGACATCCGATATGGTACCGTAGCACCTAACCTACCTTAACCCAACCAAATTCGTACTTGCTTCACACTTAATCCAACCAAATTACCCCACAATGACTTAACTCATTGCTTCATACTTAACCCGACAAAAAAATTGTCCACAATTTTCAAACGAATTGTATCAATTAGGATTAAACACCGCAGATCCGTCGAACGATACACGAATCCGATACGGTACCTTCGCATCGGAAGAACGCTATCAGTCAGAAAGTCGGGACGAATAATTGATCGTACAGGAATTGATGTCGTAAATTGATATAGAACGATCGTCGTCGAATGGTATCGCAGGGACGTGAAGGGATGAAAAATGAAAAAGATAGTCGAAGAAGGGACGAGGAGGATGGTAGGGGATGGACATCGTTGGAGGTGGTAGCGATGGTGGTGGTGGTGGTGATGGCGGTGGTGTGGGCGTCGGCAGAGCAAGGGGTGGAAAATGGGCTACGGAGGGTTGTACGAGGCAAGTACGAAGAGGGGGATGGACGCGGCTACCATGGCAACCATGGCTGGGTTTCAGGGCCCCGGCCGATGCTTTGGGTAATGTTCCGCACCTTGGAATGGATTTCTCTCGCTTCGCTAGCAAATGGGGTTAGTCAGTGCTAAGCACACGCTTGTTCTTCACCTTTTCTTCTTTCCCTGTCTTATCTCGTTTCTTTTTTTCAGCGGCGCTCCGCTTTTAATTTTCGCGCGTAAAATCCTCCATTACGATTACGCGACGTCGGTTTCGGATTTATTGCACACGCGTAAATAACGAGAGGAACGCGCGAAATTGCTTTTGTCCTCGATAAAATACAGTCACGCGTTTCTCAGGAAGGAAAGAGTGATTTACCGCGGCGTTGATTAGAGAACTGTTCGTATCTCGCATTCTTCGGGAAAGATGGCGCGCTTTATGTTGGCATACTTAACAGTGGTAAGGTCAAGATTACGCGTCGAAACTTATCGATCGATTTCTAGCGACAGTATCGTTAAGAGACCTTTCATTCGATTACGGAAATCGACTCGGATGTACCTTTCGACAGTTTCTTGCCGAACGAGGAAAAACCCTGCACGAAGCTCTGTTTATTTTCATGAAAGTTTCAAACGATCGATGTTTGCGTACTGTCGCTGCCGTTAAGCTTCTTACAAACCTGAAGAAATGTGTATTCCTGTAATTGTACAAACGGGTGGTTTTTAAAATGACGATGGTTTTACACAATTTGTAACTTTACATCCCTGTTATTTTATTATGGTAGATTTTCTTTGGCTTCGGTTGCTTAAGATTTCTATTATCTTTTTTACGTTGTTTTTAAATTGTGAGTTGGTACCTATGTCTACGTCAATATACTTCCTGTTGTAGTTAATTGTACGTTCGACTGTAAGTGGAGCGCGACAGGTTTCATATTTTAGATCATTTTGTTCCGTCGGAGCTACAGTAGACTCTCGTTATATTGCCGATAATCTAGCACACAGTAAATACACCTACGATAAATAACATTATAAAAATAACAAACGTGTGTCGAATAAAACGTTTTAAAATTGAAAATCCTGAAAATTCCAAAGTTGTAAAACAAAATGACTCGTTCCATTAATTCGCTGTTATCAGCAGAAGCACTTGAGCCATTCATTCGCTTTAACGATCTTGACCATGCTACCGATAATTCCTAACATTTCAATATTTTCGATATTTATCGAGAACATTATCGATAACAGAATTTTACGATTATTGGGTCAATCTTCTTACGAAAGGTTTGAATGATAAAAATTGGAAGCAGAAATTACTTTCGTTGGCGAAATGGTTTTATAAGGTTTCGCTGTTTCCACGGTTCATTAAATGTGTATCGTGAATAATAATGATAATAAGACGTTTAAGTATAGGTCATTGAGACAGTTCTCGAGGAGAGCCGCGTTGTTAATTTCACGCAGAGAATTGCGTCGGCACGTTGCAACGGCATAACGAAATCAGCCCGCGGTGTACTGTGGCTGATATACCGACGTAGTCATGTACTTGATGGGCTTTCCGCTAACGAGAGTTAATTGCAGCATAAATATGCCGGTTATGAACGGGTGAAATGATTACGATAAACTAGAGAGCTGTAACCGGAGCGTTAGAACGAAGGAAACACTCGTAAAATCACGAAGGGGAGGCAAATAATGAAAACCGATAAGCCGCATCGGTACGTTTCGAAAATCTATGTATAAGGCAGTAAAACGATTTATTTGTTTCCTATCGAGTTTACGCGATCGTTTGTTATTCCTCTGTTGTCGCTATTCGACACCCCCAATATGTACAGTACAGATATCGATGATGCAGTATCATTCTTTTCTTTTTCAATTCCGCGAATCGAACTTGTAAATCTAAACATTTCTTTCTGCGGACGCGCACCCGAAACCGGAGATTTCGATCGGAAGCTAAACATTTGCCTGCGTCCAATTATCAATATCCAGACGTGTTTGCACATCCATAAAGCATTATTGAAAAAAAAAAAAAAAATTGAATTCAAATCGCATCCAGCCAGTTGCGTTTTACCGTTCAATTTCATTTCTGCGTCAAATACGTGTATTCGAAGCATCGCGTTCTGCGATGTTCGATATTCAATACGTGTCAACACTACTTTTAATCGAAGCTGGAATTATTGAAGCGAGAACGGGTGGAAAACAGACAGGCGAAGCACGGGGGAATACGAACGGCGGAAAACAGAGAGGAACAACGCGGTATAATCTATATTTTCTATTTCGATAAAGTCATGGACGTGCACGTGGTTCAAGGCCACGTGTGCCGACCTCCACGGCTCGATCTGACCTCCTGTACGGATTGCAGTCGCGATCGGAGTGTCAGCTTTAGACGTGACTTGACCTGCCTTGACCAACGCTCGCTCCTAGTTGACGACGTGCTGCAATCTCCTCTTCCTTTCCCTTCGCTTCATGGTTTCGCCATGTCGTTACGGTGCAACACCTTCCGCTTGAAATACTACGCCTGGATCTTCCGCGCTTCACATCTTCTGTGGTTACCTGCTCGAAAGTTGACTGACACTTACCTGTATGCTTGTTAATACTCTTTTTTGGATATTAACACCATGCTATGAGTAATAGATACTTTCGTCGAGGACTCATTTTTTTTTATACATTTAGTACATATAGCATTTTTATAACACGTTAGTGGTACAAGGTTTCTATTTGGATTTAGGAATTTACAGGTACAGTGAAATAAGTAGGTACATTGAAATTATGGGATCGTAAAGATCCAGTAATTCAGAGGTAAGTATATGGACATACATGTGCATAGATTAGATATACTGATACATGTATAGATATCAGAATGTGTGGATATTGAGATATAGCACTATTTTGGGATATATGAATTCTAAAGAATTTTGGGTCCTGTGAAATTAAGACATAAGAAGTTTGGGTGTACAGAATGACTTGCAGATGCAGTGTTTAGAGGTAATTTAGAGGTATAAAAATACGGCAATACAGAGATTTAATTCAACTAAATATTTCATGAAAACTTTGTACACGAACTGTTAACACAATTTAACTATGGTTTATAACACGTTTTAAACAGGACTTTTAATGTGAAATTTAAAAAGCTTTATATACTCTATATATGTATATACTCTATGTTGCTGTATTCTGGAAAGCTGTCATTTTTCAACCCCTTCCAATAATTCTTCATCAAAAGACAGCCACCCGGGCAGATCACAATGTCTTGATTTTCTGTTGGAATTCCTCTCTTTCTTACATAAGCCTATAAATCTACAGTCACATACATGATCATGTGTTGCATTTGTCACACATTATATTCGCCATTCGATGTGTTTTATTTTACACATCGTCATTATATGTACATCGTACCCAGCATTATATCGTCAAACGTCCATGCACACACACGATCGCAAAACTTCCATTGACCGTAAAAACAGCTCTAATATCTCCTTCCTGTACATCACCTTCGTTGGTAGATAAGGCCAAGCATGTCCCACTCGGAAAGAGCGGTCGTCAATTAGAGTTAATTACGGTGTTCGACGACGCAATAACGCGAACTGCGCATAGAGCAAGGTGCGAAGGAAAAGAAGAAGAAAGAGCGAGCGGAATGTAGGTCACGACCCACATCGAGTCTTTCGCAATACACGAAAGTGCCCCAAAGCGTTTCGAAAGCCCACGGATCGGTCGTTTTATCCGCGGCTCCGTAATCGGCGGTGTTCCTGAACGGGACCGATCAAAAGCGGAAACACGTGTCTCTTCGGAGTTTTTCGAACGAGGTCGAAGGAAATTTCTGCCGACAGCCTTGAAAGTGCACTTGATTCGCGAGCGCGTGCCTCGTAAGCGCAAGGTAACACGCGAGGAAGCTCTCGTCATCTACGTGCTCGGGGACAGTTCCGTCATCGCGTCGGTCGATCGCTCTTTCGATCTCTCGACGTCAGCTACGCACATGCACGCGTAGCCGACAACGCGTGCGACGCTAGCCGTGCATCGGACGATTGCGACGTTGCCCTACGTGCAGCGGGTGCATCGCTGCAACGTGCGCGATGTTGCCAAGTCATCGGTTCACACCGGCATGGCATTCCCATACAACCGAGCGCGCGCTTTTAGCCTCAAACTTTCCGATCGACGAACCGTTTGACCCAACTACGATTTTTCTCTCTCGCCCAAATTGCCTACCTTCTAAATCCTTTAGAACCGTTGTTTTATAAAAACCTGCAAGTTCGAAAATTTTCTAAATACTTCGATTTAATTTGTTGAAATTCATTAAAGAGCCAGAATCTAAAATGTATTAGTTTCGTTTAGGTTGAACATATGTCGAGGTAGCAGATGTAATGTTTTTTAAAGTTTTCGTTGTGCGCGAGTCTGGCATGTGGAAAACTTGTTATTGGATTATATGGAAACAAAGTGGAACTATTTGGCGCTTGGTGTTTGTGAAATTTTTCGATTTTTTATGAAATTTTCGTTCTACAGAATATTGATTTTTGTAGAAACCATCAAAATTTTTCATGATCAGACATCAGAAAAAATTTCGTAAAAAATTGTGTACAAAAAATAGTTGTTTCTTTGCATGAAAATTAGTTTCTATCTTTCTTCTTTTCATTCGAAGTATCAAAGGTCTTAAAACTCCTTAGCAACGATAATGTGAAAAATATTCATACAAATGACTGTATTTGCAATGCACGTCTGCTGAAAATATGTTATCTTTTTGTCCTTGACTGTAGGTGTATCATTTACGTGTTCCTTCTCTGTCGCTCTTTTAATCAATCCCAATTCAGTCTCACTTGACAGACGGTTTGATTTTCAGAAGTACCGCCGGTTGGAAATTATTATGCTTGCAGACTTATCGAACATCTGACGCGCGAAGATGATCAGATAATAAGGTTCTTGGTTCTCAGCGAATTCCCGCCGATACCTTATCGCGAATTACGGACATGGGACTGTTTGTTTACTTTTTAAGTGAATGCCACGACATTGAAAAAGTTATCCGATTATTTTCAGTGAGGTCGAGCTTTGGTTAATGTCGAACTTCCGATGATTTTATACCGTTACAAACTTATGATCAAACTTTACTGAGATTCTATATACTGCATTTGTATATCGAAAGATATCTATGTACTTGTAATATTATGATACTATGGTATAATACTAATATGATACTATAATACTAGATCTTTGTACTAGATCTTTGTCACATTGCTGTTATACTAGATCTCCTAATTTATGTATCTCCATGTTTCTGTATGCATATGTCTTTTCACTCTTTGTATCCGGTACCTATATCTACAAATCACTATGTTCCAAAGTCCATAGATCTTCAATCCTCTATTCTCAAATTCATATATTCATATATTTCCCAATTCTGATGTAAAAAACTCTACATTTCAAAATACCTAGATACTAAAAATCCCTAGTTCTCCTACTATTATATGCCTAAATCCCTAGATTTCTAGATCCAAAAATTCCGAGATCCCCAAATTCACAAAATCCCCAAAATCCCGAAATTCCTCAAATCCCCAAATTCCGCACATGCCCGAATTCCCAAATCCCCATATCCCTAAATCCCCAAATCCCCAAATTCCCCACATGCCCGAATTCCCAAATCCCCATATCCCTAAATTCCCAAATTCCCCACATCCCCGAATTCCCAAATCCCCATATCCCTAAATCCCCAAATCCCCAAATTCCCCAAATTCCCCACATCCCCGAATTCCCAAATCCCCAAATCCCCAAATTCCCCACATGCCCGAATTCCCAAATCCCCATATCCCTAAATCCCCAAATTCCCCACATCCCCGAATTCCCAAATCCCCATATCCCTAAATCCCCAAATCCCCGAATTCCCAAGTCCCCATATCCCTATATTCCCAAATTCCCCAAATTCCCCACATCCCCGAATTCCCAAATCCCTTTATCCCTAAATCCCCAAATTCCCAAATTCCCCAAATTCCCAAATTCCCAAATCCCCAAATCCCAAAATCTCTAGACCCCAAAATCCCTAGATCTCAAAATCCAAATATCCAAAAATCCCTAAATCCCAAAATACCTCCAAATCTCCATAATTGGTAGATATAAAAGTTGTTAAAACGTATTGCAGTGTCTTCATTAATCCGGTTACCTGAAGCAATGAATTAAAAGCAAAGTTATTAATTCACGGAATAGAATTTATACCGCTTCTCCCTTAGATTACGGACGGACCCGTAATCGTTTCGCTTTAACGAAATGATTCATCTTTAAACGGCGATGTAAGTGAAACGAACATGCTGTCCGCACTTCTGCCGGTGCTTTTCACGGAAAATTTACATTTTGGATAAGTGCCAGTTCATTCGCGTCTCCTTAGACGAGCGTCCCTCAAAATTGACCGTGTCGTTTTTCTGTTATGATCGAAGATGACACAGGAACGACGCGCTAGCATTGTGATTAATGTCGACCAGTGTATCGGTAGCTTTGTTTACAAACGCGATGTCGACAACTTGTTGGACATTGACGTTAGTCGACGCGTTGGTACATACACGGGAGACTCACTGAACATTGTTGGTAAGTCGACGGGATTTCGCGTGTGTACACCGTCGCGTCGTACTTTAGATATTGTTGACAAAAAAATGCTACGCGTACACGAGACTGTAGTTCACCGAACTCGTCACGCGAATACAAATTACTGCCAAGTAACGATGAAAGGCGCGTGTTCGTTCAATTAATGTTATTACGCGTAAATCGCATCAATTTCGAAGAACCGGTTACTCGTAGGTAACAATTAATGAAACGATGAGGAACTAGCGAAACGTTTCACTGTAAAATATTTCAATTAATGGAACGTGGAGATTTGATGAAACACTAAGAATATTTTATCGCGCCTTAAGTGCTCGCATAGGGAAAGATGTGACACGCTGTTATAAACTTCGTGTCAGCTTTTTTCGAGGGAGGAACTTCTGACGATATTACACGAGAAATCAACGCTATACATCTTCTGGATAGTTTCCAGAGACAAGCAGGAGCCACGGCAAAGAAATGATCTCTTTTTTTGGAATCGCTCCAATGTTTCTCGATTTGATATTTCTCAGGTTTTTCCACTGTTCGTAACATAGGCGAACACGATTACCTTATGTTGCTTCATAACGTATCGAGAAAGTTGTATCAGAGATATTGGCAGACACGTATCAATGCCACGATAACGATTAACAATTATTAGAAATGCGAGGTTTTATTATGGTCATGTGTCTTATTAAGATTTTAAAAAATGAAGCTTTTATATAACCCATAGAGATATAATGTCGGGCGATTATAATTTAAAAGTGACACGACGTAAAAAATACGAGTTATCGCTATGAGAATATCACAGAGCGCCTCATGAAACATAAATAGGTAAGGTTGACAGAAATGTAAAGATGGAAAAACGAATACGTGGTAAGTCTTACAAGATTCGATGTAAATTTAAAAAGAGAAGCAGCATCGTTCGATTAAACGGTATATCGATAACGCAATTTTTAACTCGCGTATTCGATTTAACCGACGGAAGCGTTAACAGATTGAAAACGCCACGGGTCCACATAAATTCTGATCTCGACGACGCGCGCACGCCACAGATCCACGTCACGCTCAATCAACATTAACATTAATATCATTTTCACTTATTTCATTATACCCATCGAATACCCCCAAAACGTCACTCCAGCGTGATCGCGTTAAATTCATTCGTACCGTTTCGTATCTATCGGTATTCTAGTGAGCAGTATTATGGTGGCGCACGCGGTCGCTCACGAATTCGGAGTAACGAGTAAATTCCGATAAGTTACCGGTGTGTCGGAAACTTCGGGCGGGACGTGCGCGCGGGGCGGCAGGGGCGGGAGGGGAGAAACGGTGAGGCACGACGGCTCGCTTGTTCGAGAGGGGAAAGAGCGGGAACGCGAGACCGAGAGCCGCGAGGACTAAAGAGGAGAGCGCGGCGAGGAAGGTTGCGCTGTGAGTTCGAGAGAGGGAAGAGCAAGAGGCAAGAGGGTGGCGGTTGTGAAGCGGCAGGCTAGGGATGGTTGACGGGAGGGCAGGGGCAGGGGAATGGTCGGGGGAGGGGGAGGGAAGGAGCACGCTATCGGCGAGCGCCTCGGTTCGGCCGAGTCGGCCGACGTCGGCCTCGATCAGCCGCTCGGCGCTCAGTTCGAGTCGGACCTCCGTTGTAGTCGGATCGTGTCGTTCTGCCGCGCTGTCTCTTTCTCTTTCTCTCTTTCTCCTTCTCTCTTTCTCTCATTCCCTCCCGTGGGCACGCGCGCGCGGGCGCCAGTGTGGTGTTGTTATATGTGTGTGTCTCCCCCGTTCTCCCTCTGTGTGTCGTTCCCCCCTTCACCCGCAACGACAACGAGTTCCGCCCAAGTGAAAAAGAGTCGAGCTTTCCTGCAAACAAGACGCGTCCTCGACGGCAGTTGTTTGTTTTCTGGTTTCGCGGTGTCGCGGCTGACACAAACAGCGAAGTCAAAAGCGAGAAGGGAATCGTGCGCGCGCGCGTGTAGAGAGGAGAAGACAAACGCGAGCGAGCGAGGCCCGCGTGTGTCTCGTCATCGTCGTCGGTCGTCGGTGCGAAGAGTTTCAGTCAACGGAAGGAGAAGTAGGTTAGCACACGGTGGCTTTCGCGTACCGCGGTAAAATATAACACGGCTCTCTCGACGACAACTACTTCGCCGTGCACCTTTTAGCCGGAGTCCGCGAGTGTGTACCATCATCCTGATGTGGTGACGGTGACGTTCAACCGACGCGCACTTCTTTTACGTAACAAAAGCGCGCGCGTGCGCTCTCCTACGTAATCCGTCTTGATTTCTGTCCTTCTTGTTTGTCGGTTACAAGTGGAGAGAATCTTCGATCATCGATGGTATACGCGGCTACTCGTTCTCGTGCGTGTTCGTGTCCCGTTGGATCGGTCGTTCGGTCATTTTCGTTTCGTTTCGTTTAAAACCAGTGCCTCTGTGGATTTCGCGTCGTATTCGTTCGCCGTACTTCGTGCGCGATACGCGTCGATCTCTCGGAGTGTGCTTCGATTTTTCGCGCTTTCGTCAATGTTCGTGTCGATACCGAAACGATCCGATTCGTCGCGAGATTTCGTCCAAGTTCACCGAACGAAGCGCGCGTCTGTCCCGCGATCGTCACGGTTCGCGTTCAAATGTGAGCCGAAAAGTAAACCGTTCGTGATTTTCAGTAAGGAGATTCCGTCGCCCGGATACATAACCGTGGGCTACGAACGTCGGAAATCGTCGACCAGTGCATCGTGTACTCTTCGTTGATGCAACTTCCTATTTGTGGTGTTTCTTTTCTCTTCGAGATAAGTGTTGATCGTTCAAACCTCCGAGTGGTGCAACTGTTTCAAGTGCAATATTTGATCAGTGATTTAAAAGAAAAGCCGATGATTATTCGGCTAATGAAAAAGTGAGAGTTTTATCAGTGCAGTACTACGCTATTCTCTTGTGGATTATTGGATATATTATACCCGCTGCGATCTGCCGTCGGAGCGCAACGTCGCCGCTCACCATTTATGTAAGTACTAAAATACTATTTTAAAAGTTACTTTCGTGATTGTGATCGATTCGAGAATCTCATTGTCGTCAATGTTGTCGATATCGCGAGTGAATTTTGTTTATCGTATTTGTTATACGTATCTTGCTCAACCGTTTTCTTGAAAGATTACTCTTTTTCTTTTTATTAGAATTTGTCGACGTGCAAAAATAAGGAAACTTTGAGTAATTGCGTCATCGGCGAAGTCGTACGTTTTGAACACGTTCGCCATATTTCGTACGAACTTCGAATAAAAAGCATCGACGTTTCGGAGGTTACGATTGAAACGTTCATCTTACGGTCGAGATCTCGATTTTGTTATCGATTGCATATCGAAACGTATCCTTTCCGGTCATTTTTCGCGGTACGACGCCATGATTTTTAGTTGGAAGATAATTTACCGATCAAGTTGAAAGTTAGTTCTTCATTTTATTTAATCGAATCAAGTTTGGCATTGTTGAAGTTGAATATTTGGCGGTTAGTGTAGAAATTCCACTTCAATGTCTTTTCTCTCGTAAATTGTGACCAGACGCTTCTAAGAATTTTCTCGAAACTTTTGACAGGTTATTTATTCGAATGCTTCTGTTTAATTTCTTTCTCGACTCCGTTTGGCTGATAACTTTTCGTTTTTGTCCCTCATATACGAATAATTAATTCTTTTTTTATTTTTAAAATAGAATTCAAAAGTGTGTTATCTCTCGAATGGCGGGAAAAATATAACTAAAATAATTACGTCATATCAGATAGGAAACTCTTCGAGTAGTTTCTAATCTACCAAACGCGAATGGAAGCTAGTGACAAATTCGAAGCTTTACAGATTCCCGCCATTCGGAGTGACAGTGACAGCGTTTCCATGCAAACGCAGTGTTACATTGTTGGTCGTTAACTTTTAAATAATGGGTGCTGTGTCAACCACGACCCACATTTAATCGACTTTTATTTTTTCCTATTTTTGAACGAAACCATCGCAGAAAAATATCTGAAAAATTAACTTAAAATGTAGTAAATGAATAAAATTTTAGTTGTTAGCAATTAAGTGTTTCAACAAAGTGAAGGAACGAGCGTAGAAAGTAGAAATTCGTTTCATAGTTTACGGATGGTGGAAGGTCTATTTATATTTCATAATCTGCAGAAGTGACGTTTAGCAAGAGAGGTTTTAATCTCACCGTGGGATACAAGTTGGACAAGGAAGGGGGAAAACGTCGATGCCTGTTCGACGATCTATTTAAAATTCTTCGCGCGGAAATGTTATCTTATCGGAGAAAAGAACGTTCCGCTGAGAAAGCGAAACTTGGAAAAGTCGTCGTAGCGTTTCAACCTCTTTTCTTCGTCATTGTTTACGGCTTATATCGTTCCTTTATCAAAGAATTCTTGTCGGCAAGTGCAATACCATCGATGTGTCGGTAGTAACGACAGGTTTCTTGGGAAATTGACCCTTTGTGCTTGTGTGTGCGATCGTACAGAGACATTTGTGTACAATACGTAGTGACATTTTAAATCTTAACATTTTATCGATCGATGACGCTATTTCGACTTTGAATTAAAATCTTCGTTTTTTCGATAAAATTTTTATAACTTACTCTTAATGTTTATTGCAGATAGGATTGTTTGTTGAGGTGTTGGTGTAATGACTAGTGTAGTGGACTAGTAATCTGAGGGGCTCAAGTTCGAAACCGTCGGGGGGGTTAATTTATATGCAGTTTTTCGTGTTTTTCTTATTTATGAGTAGCAAAGGTTGTTGTAGGTGTATGTCTGAAAATTTAATGGTAAATATATATGAATTGACCATGTTTAGTGTAGAAAGCGGCAATTAATCAGCTGATTAGATTTTCGATACGGTGACGTTATGACCTTTCAAGTCCCCTAAAGGAATAAATTGCAATCTTTACGAAATATCAGCAAGACGATAAATCAGCAAAAATACTCTCAAACACGACGTATATTCGAAAACGATTGATTCAAATTCATTGTCTCGAATGTATAATTAGTATTTTTTATACTTATCTGTATATCCAACACTATTATGTGGTAATCGAAGAGTAATCAATGCTTCGTACGTAATTTACTACTAACTGCAGCACCGTTTGCAGGAGCATTTGAATTACAAAGAAAAACGACGAACAATCGCGCGAGTACTTTTCCCCGGCACGAAAGTCGAATTCCAATGTGTTCCTCGACGCTTGGCGACTACCACAGTCTCGAAAGTCAATCGACGTCGATTAAAGAGCGACGCGGGCTTCATTAAAATTCAATTAAAAAGAAAGCATCGATCGCAATTTTAGCAATTTAACCGCTGGTCTAACGTGCGTCGTTAAAAAAAACCTACTTGCTCGATCGCATGAAAGCGACCGTGAAATAAAAAAAGAAAAAAGTAAGAGAGAATAGGAAGTTCGCACAATCCACTGTACAATAAAGTAGTTACGTAGTAAAAGTTCCTTTCATATTTAATTACACGTGGTGGAATTTCGCATCGCGTATCGCGGGACCCTTCAGTTTAATCTCGTTTCTATGCAAGCTTTTCAAACATCCTCGTTCTAGCTCCAACCCTATTCATCGGTGTACTCGCCCTGGTCTTATCATTTTACTCGCTTAACGTTTTAATGAACATTTTTCAATTTCAACGAGCTTTTCAATAACCGTACCGACGAACCGCGATTATATTCCCTGGGAAATAATATTCTCATCAAGTCGACGATTACGATTTCCTGAATTCGATAAAAAAAAAAGGAACGATATTGTTAACTTGTTCAAAAAAGTTCGTGTCATTGTGCATTTTACATTATCCACGGAATTTATTTGAATAATAATCTGAAGATTATTTCGATTTGTAAATTTACATTGAGTGTGAAAGTATCGGCGGAAGTCATAAAACAAAGTTAGTAAAATAATACAGTGGCTCTTGTTATATTGCCATTAATTGAGTACATATTTATATATCTTATAGAGCCGCGATGTATTGCGATATATAACGCAAGGGTGATATAACGCGAGAGTGATAGAAATACGTCGGTGATATAACGCGAGGGTGATACTAAAGCGTCGGTGATATAACGCGAGAGTGATATTAAAGCGTCGGTGATATAACGCGAGTGATCTAAATGTGTCGGTGATATAACGCGAGGTGATACTAAAGCGTCGGCGATATAACGCGGGTGATACTAAAGCGTCGGTAATATAACGCGAGGTGATACTAAAGCGTCGGCGATATAACGCGAGGGTGATACTAAAGCGTCGGCGATATAACGCGAGAGTGATATAAACGTGTTGGTGATATAATATATGGCTATATAACGCGTGGGTGATGTGAACGCATCGGTGATATAGCGCGTGGCAATATAACGCGTGGAAATGTAACATGTCAGTGATATAACGCGTGGCGTCATAACGCATCGGCAATATATCGCATGGGTGATATAACGCGTGGCAATATAACGCATCGGTAATATATCGCGAGAATGACAATGCGTGGCGATATAACGCATCGAAAATATATTTCGTGGGTGATATAACACGTGGTATAACACGTCGATGACACAAATGGCGATATAACGAGTAGTACTACAGTATCAATATACACCGCTATTGTACTTGAATATTCGTGCGAACGTAGCAATATTACGAAAGTCTACTGTATTTAAAGGAGCTAATAGCCCTAGTAAATTATGTATGAAACTAAAATTAGAAATCCGAAGACGGGTTAATTATGTCATAATTGTGTTTTTCTTCCTGAAACTTAATATCATTGTAGTTATATGGATAGAAGCTGGAACACTGACTAATTATTCCCAGATCGTAACCGTTTGCAAGCAAATTAATCGTGGAACGTCCCGTTAACCTCGTTACTTGTTCCTCCCGTTTTACCTTCTTCCTCTGTTCGTGTTCCAAGGATCTCTTTCGCGTGCAGATCGAGCGAGAAACGGGAGGCATAAAACGTTGTTACACAGTCGACGAAATGATCGAATTATCAACCGTATCGTTTCTTCGTTCGGAGGTCGTGCTTTCAGCAGTTATCGGTTTACGCGTACCACAGCGAGTCGAATGGCCTAATTCATCGTTTACTCTTTCCCGCGTCACACCATTTATTTATTGGTTGATCGCTTTGTATCCGTGGAAAACTATCTACTCGTCATTTTCAACGATATACAAGATCGGTAGACTCGTTTTTAATCGAGTTGGTTAATTTATGAAATTCAACGAGCGTCGTAAATCAAAGAAAACAAGAAAATCCAGCGTCGTGATCATAGTTCGTGTTATTAGTCTCGCCATTACGAACGTCATCAAAGATAGTTTCCAGTTGTTACGTCCCGCACAATTGCGGCCAGTTCCTTATCTGTTGCGTACACGCGTCGCGTTAACCTTGTATTTTTATCGAGCATTCTGTGATTAATTCTTGAATGAAAAGGAACTGCTAGGAGATGTTTGAACATAATGTTTTCAATGTCCTCGGCAAGCATAACTTTTCTGCATTAAATCATAATTTTATATCGCAAATGTCCAAATTCCCAAATCTTTTTCGAGTGTTCTAAATTTCTAAGTTTAAAGAGTTTTCTTTCTTACATCGCCACTTTTCTTAGCCAGTGTACTAACCATCTTCGAACAGCATATGACTGTATACATAACGTGTGGGCACGAACACAAAGTGCGACGACGACGTGTCGTCGAAGGTTGGTTTGAAAAGGCGAGTGCAGGTCCCATTCTCAACACCTGCCTCGTAGATTGTGAGGACATTTTTCTAGCGTCTGGAAAATCTCCCTGCTCTTCTCGGCTCTTTCGTTCACAAAAGGGAACCGGCTTCGTCGAATGTTCGCTGACCTTTGTAATCTTTTATTATCGTACACGTTTGTACAATGAAAACGGTTCCTAGACCGTATACGGTCCTCCGCGCACAACTCTCACAAAGAAAAAAATTGTGACCGAGATGGCAAACGTTAATGGCGTTCTCTTTTCGACGTTGAACTTTTCGTCGTTGAAAGCAAGCATTTGCTTTTCAGACGACTTTCGATGGCAGTCCGATTCGAAGCAACTAGGAATTTGGTCTTTTCCTTTGCGAACACGTTCAACCTATATACCTACTACTTTCTTTGATCTCCTTAGTACCTGTTATGTCGAACGTTTGACCTTATATTTCCGTGGTCATTCGTGTTTCTCATTAGCGAATGTTCTTTGTCGATATCGTATTATTAATTATTGGAATTTACTTCACTCAAGGTTGGAGATTAAATAGTATTATTCTGCTGTTTGTACCAGTTTAGTAGTTAGCACTCCAGGGTCACTTTGCTATACATACCATCTTACCGATGACCTTAGCGACTACGTCACTACTTGACACGAGTTGGCAATATAATACATGGCTAGTTAACAAATGTGAATTTAAGGCACGTGGTAATACAATGCAGCAATATTTTATTACTCGAGACATTATTTGGTATCAGGGACGTGGCGCTACAGAAAAACTCTTATTGTTAGCACTATTTTCTCTGTACCACTTTAGTGGTTCACTTCAGAGTCACTCTGCTATACATACTACCATCTGCAATCGTACAGATGACCTTAGCGACTACGTCACTATTTGGCATGGCTAGATAACAAATGTGAACATAACGCATGTGGTAATACAATGTAGCAATATTTTCTTACTCGATACACTGTTTAGCATCAGAGAAAGTCTTAGCACTATTTTCCGTGGCTATCGAATGTGCGCTCAAAGACATAAACATTTAAATGAGCGGAATATCTGGCGATAAAACGCATGAAACGCGTATGAACATCGACGTCGAATGCCTGTTCATCGATTCCCACGCCCACGAGTCGAAACGTTCGCCGTCACCTATGCACTTTCGCGTTCGAAGCGACCAGCAGACAAACATGCGATTCGCGGAATAAAACAGCCAGTCACCGAGAATCGATCGTACGAATGTTTGGAGTGGTCGAAACTTGCCAGACAACGAGACAAAAGGGGGATATAATACGAAGGTTGCGAACGCGAGGCAACCGCGGCTCATTTTTTACGGCCTTTATGGCATATCAGACGGATTATCATAATGGTAGCCAGTTTCGCGAAACTTCTTTTGATCGTGTTCACGAGAGACGAAGGCTCTCCATTGTTGAGCGTTGAGCAGATTTACGATGCGATCCACTTTGCCCTCGGTTCTCGCTTCCGGTTATTACGCGAAAGTCGGGCAAGAAACGCGCAACTAGGATACGATCATGCTTCGGAGCCGGGTGAGTTTCTTAAAAGAACGAACTCGGAAGAACGGATCCAATCTGAGAAGATTCGTTTCATCTTCTTTCGCGAACGGTCTTCGACGATCGAGGAAAACATTTTTTTTCTCGAGAATATCCGTTCGGAAGGAACGTTCGGTACGACGATAATTAGGTGGTATGTAAAACACGATTCGGTGAACTTCGTAATTAATGGCATAATTGCTTAATAATGCAGATTTAGTCATTAATGCGGAGGTACGGCGAATCGCTTAGATAAGTGTGATAACTCAATGAGGATCAAGCAGCAAAATAAAACAATGAAATACTTAAAAGAACAGAATATTTGTTATGTCGAATTTTCGGACGGTAATTCATTAGCAGCGAAATGTTACAGATGTACGTATAAAATGATTTGCATATTTATTACGTTGGTAAATAAATGAAATTATTCGCAGCAGTGATTGACGATTGGATAAAATCTCGTTGTTAATATATCATCCGTAATATTTATAATAAAAATGAAGTTTCGGTTCTAATTTAGTCGTTGAGCGGCGCCGCTTCCTCCCCGTTATCGATGTAATTTGAACGATACCTGCAATTTTCATTCCGTATTCCGCTTCGAATTATTCGTTAAAATTTTGACGTGGCCAATCGCCGACGTTTCCCACGGCATTGATCGCGTTAATTGAAACAGAGATTCCGATCCGAGCGCAAGCATACATAACAACTGGCGCGTAACAACGAATCACGGATCGAACGGGACAAAATGAAAGTTTTTAACGCGGCTTATTCCGGCCGATATACATTATATTCGTGATCGTTCAACGTTCGATCGAGCCCGCGTGCATTTTAAACACACCGTACGTCACGGTTAACATTAATAGAATTCGTATTCCAATATTTATAATCCGCTCGGTCCGCAGAAATAATCCACGAATCGCGTTCAACCGTTAACTTAATTGCAATCCACCGTGTCAATCCATTAACCGTTTCTCTCTGCCATTTTCTCGCTTTCTCCCTGACCCTCTCTCTTTCTCTCGCTCGACGAACGCTATCCATGCAAATTTGCTCGCGAACACCGTAACAGGCGTCTCCTCGGTCTCTCTTCCTCTTCCGTCACGTGAATCTCGAAACATATACTACCGGTATATAAGTACGCGTTTTGCTTTCGGTTTCGAACGCTGGAATATAATGATGAAATTAAAGGATTACAATACATCGCCATGGGTAGTTCAGCAACGCATTAGTACGCATTGTGTAGCAGTTTATGTCACGTCGCATTATACAGCCGTGCATTATATCGCTTCGCATTATATCACTGCGAGTTTCAATATCGTATACTATATTAATCTCGCGTTATATCACATGTTATTCGAGTCTCGCGGTTATTTCACCTCGCGTTATATGACCGCACATTATAATACCTAAGGATATATAGCCACGTGGCATATAACCTTGTATATTATGACTGTGAATTATATCACATCGTATTATATAGCCGTATGTTATATCACCTCGCGTTATATGGCCACACACACTATCTCGTGATATATAGCCACACGGTATATAACTTTGTATATTAAAACCGTGAATTATATCACCTCGTGCTATATAACCGCATGTTATATCATCTCGCGTTATATGGCCGAACATTATACTACCTCATGATATATAGCCATACGGTATATGTATAACCTTTGTATATTAAAACCGTGAATTATTTCATCTTGTGTTATATAGCCGCGCACTATGTAGCCTCGTGTTATATAGCCGTGTCGTAAAGTAATTCTATAGTCATTCATCAGACCATCATAGGTTACTATAACGCTCGTACTATGATATTATAACTCGTACCTTGATAGAGCTGTATAGCTTCGCGTTATATTGCCGTGTGCATTCATGATGCGTTGTATTCATGACGCGTTAGATTGTCACGTGGTGTACTTGTTGCGCGTTCTATTCGCTACGCGTAGTAGTTGTTAGATACGTATTATATTCGTCACGCGATAGGTTAGCATTGTTGCAAGTTGTATTCGTTATACGTTAAACCGCAATGCGTTAAATCGTTGTACGTTATATTGAAAAATGAAACGCTCGTATTCCGAGTAATTGCAATTAGATTGTACCTTATTACACGCGATCATTTTCACCGCGGCATTCAACGCGTTAATTGAGAAGCCGAACGAATACTTCAGCAACTCGTCCTGTAGCTCCGTGTTTTCTTTTTCGATTTTTCTTCTCGCAAGGACTTCAACGAAAGGAATTACGCTCGTTAGAAATTCTACGGATCGCCGTGCTTAATGTTAAGAAATGATAAGTTCCTTTCGGGACGGTCAATATTTAATTACTTCGAGGAGTTTCTTTATTTTCCCCCCGTGCTCGTTCTGTGTGTTTTACTGTCTTCGTGTTTAATAACGGCGCAATTAGTAAGGTAAATGCTCGTTTCCCGTTTTAACGAACAGAGAGAGCATCGATCGAAAAGATACTCGTGTTCCTTTGCTATTCAATTTTCTTCGTTTCTTTTTTTTCTACTCGTTTCACTCGATGCGCAAGAGTAAACTGCGAAGACACGGTACACAAACGACTCGGGGACAACAACTGTGACTAACTAGGCAGGAGAGACGCTTTGAAGAAACGAAGTGACTCATTCAAAGCTCATTCTACCGACCGAGCGTAAGAAATGCTTTCAAGAATGGAAAAGCTATTCCATTCGTAACGTTCTTACTTTTTGCTCGAAAATGTTCCTTGTTACGTTACGTTTATCTTCTACGGCGAATCGTGAGAATCCATCAAACCGAAAGCGGAGCGTAACGAGATTTCAGCGACATAATTATCAGAAGTAATTAGACTTACCGAGATCCAAATGGAATGCTGTGTTATTCTGTTTGCCATCGATAACGTCGAAAAAGTGTAAATTACAAGATCAATAGACACGAGTGCCGTTCGAAATTCTTTGTGAAAACAGTCGCCGTTCTATTTTCCACCCGCATCATCGACACGCAGACGCATTATCTGCTCCGACTCGCTATCTAATCGTTCGCTTCGACGATCCTTTACGCAAACTCTTTTCAATTCGCTCGATAAACGCTCGGTTCACGGTAAATATGTATATTCGATGGAGGGAAGCACCTCTACCTTCACAAGACCTCGTTTCCCGTCCGTTACCATCTCGCTACGTCATGCTCGTCGCGTCACGCGAAACACATTCATGATTTTTCGTATACCTCTATTGATTCTGAACGTCTATCTACATGTTTATAAACTGTAAATTCGAATCACATTCGAGTTACCAAAATTAGCAAGATTTATTATATTTATATAACATTTTGTTAATACTAGAAATTGCGAAAATTATTTCAAATATTTTATTTAAAAATTATTTAAAGTTTTGTTTTAGTTTTTAAATATGTTCGGTGTCCTTCCACTTCCCTTACGAAATCGTTACGAATACAACGCTCAACTGTAGTATTCGATACACTAATCAGTAAGAAGTGATAATAAGAGGATAAGAACACTATTCATAATTTATCTGAAACTTTATCTTACTATGAGATTGTTTTCCTATCTAAACGTGTCGGTTATGTCATCGTCGCGGCACGCGCGAGATGGTTTTTTCTTTGTTAATCTATTATCGTTGCAGAACAGTCTTTTCAGTAGCGTGACCTGCACGGACGTTACACAAAGGTTAAATCATGAAGCTAGTAATATACCTATACAAGGTGAACTTCGTATTATTTAATTCATATTTCTCTCAATTGTAATAAACTTTCCGCGCAATATGTCGGGACAAATCGCGATACGAAAACAGTTTAACAGATACAAAAGGGTTAATACGGTACATGTATATTCAGCACTCGGTTTCCTTCGGAAAGGTATTATGCACGTGCAGTTACTAATTAAGAGGATGCGAATACTTATGCAATTCAGCGTGTATAAACAATCGTGGAGCGAAAAGGAGAGAGGAAAGACAGAGAGCATTGATATTTCCGGCGGTATAATCTTGCTTGTCGGACGATTTCAAGGGTGGTAGAGAGAAGGGTCGGTTTGGGTGGATGGAGGCAGAACAAACCATCGCAATAAAGGATTCGTCGAGCGTGGAAAACCGGACCCTTTTTCCCAACGGGGCAAGCCGAGCCCTGGAAAAACCGTCCGGCTACTCGCGAGACTACTAGCTCGCGGAAAATTATGCTCCGGGAAACTAATTTCAATTTACGTTCCCGTTATCAGCTGGCAAGCGCGAACGATCGCGTTAAGAACCGATTCTTTTATTTCGTTTTACGTAATTACTGCCAATTACAAGTCCCCTTCTCCCCGCGAACGTAAATAGCTTTTATTTGTACTTGATGTTGGGTACACTTTCTTTTAGCACTTTGTACACGTGTACGTTGTTAGTTATGTAATGTGTACATGGAATCACGATTATAGTAAGAAATCAAATTTTTCCATGTAATTTTAAAAATATGTACTGTTGCAGTATGTATGCATATGTAGTTTATATGTATACATTGATATTACTTTTTAAGTGATAACATGATTTTATTATATAAGTGGTTCATGGAAGATAATTTTAAAAAGCTACTGAGTTTAATGCAATAATGTGAATACATCGTTGGAATAATTTTTCGAGATTATTTCCCAATATATGCGCAGTCATTTGCAATATATCATGATTTATCGTGTGCTCGCGTGAAAGTCTCTTCTCAGATGTGCATTTCGAGCTAAAACTTTCCCTTCTAGCCTGTCACTGGTGAAATCGATAGATACGCGAACAGTAAGATCGATGCGAATCAATGCGAAACAAAAATTTGGAAAGGGAGGCAAATGATGGAGATAAACATTGGCGTAATGGTAGACATTTCAATCTTGACAACTTACAATTTTCAAATTTCTTGAAGTATGTAAAGTTTTGTAACTTTGACATTATCATATTGATAGATTTTATAAGGGCCTCGACTGCTATGATCATTGGCCCAGACATTATCATATGTCTCTTAATTTCAATCACATCTCAAAATTTTCATTTTCAAATTTCTAAAGATTCAAGTTTTGGAGTTTTTAAAATATACTTCCAACTTTACAAAAGTTTAAATTTTTATACTTCCAAATTCATAAATTTTTAAACGTTCAAACTCAGGTTGGACTTCATAAGACAGAAGTGCAAGTTCTGTCATATTTCCCACTGCCCGAATTTCCGAACCTCGAAATTCGCAAACTTGAAAATTGTCCGCACTGTAAATCGGCGGAACCGCAAACAAAAATGCAAGTTACGCCAGTGCGGATAAAGATAACCCGCGATAGAGAAAGCACAGAGATTTGTTTATGCGGTTGTGATACTAGGACAATTTATCACTCGGTCGAAGAGGGGCAGAGAGGTGAAGGTGGTACGAAGCAGAAACTCCAGTCGTTGGAAGGTAGAAGAAGGGAAACGAAGGATAATCGTAGGTCCTTCGGTAAATAAGGTTATTCCTCCATCGAGTCGGCACCCATTCCATTCTGTCCCATACTATCTCAGAGCATCTTAGCGGCTTCCCGTGCTCTCCCTTTTCGTTTTCTCGTCCATATTCACGCTTCGCTCCCGTGGAGGAACGATTTGTTGGAATTAAGTGGTATTTCAACGAAACCGCTCGTCGCGACTTTTCGACGTGAAATCTTTCTCGAATTCTAATAATCGTTTGGTTTATTCGCCCGACGAGAGGTCGAGTATGATGCTTCACCCGTTTTAGTAGAGCAGAAGATATGCTTACCGTATCAAACATTTTTTTTTATGCTTTAACCCTTAACTACTACGTTGAAATGGAAATACGTTAACTTCATAGCGGGATCCTGAAGTACCGTAATAAAAAAGTCATAACCGAGCTTTAAAGGAACTTTTATTTTGGGTTATACAGAGCTTTAAATGGTACGTGTTGCGAACTGAAAATACTATGATTACGCACGCTTCTCTGAAACTTTATTTTGGTGAATGACAATGATCGTATGTTTAATACGTTTATATTTGGACATATTTTTTAGGTAAAAAATTTCAAAATTTTTAATATAATTTCATAACGCATTGAAATACAGTACAATAATAATATATGGTCATATAACGCATGGTCATGTAATATGTGGTAATATATTGCATTGTCATATAACATGTTATAATATATCGCCAAGTTATATAACGTGTTGTAACGTATCTCGTGGTCATATAATACATGGCAATATATCGAGTGTTGTAACATATGTAACATATGTAACATATATAACATGTTGTAACATATTCCGTGGTTATATAACGCATGGTGACGTAGTGTATGATCATATAATGCGTAATGACATATTGCATGGTCATATAACACGTGGCAATATATCAAGTGGTCATATAACACGTGGAAATATATCGAGTGGTCATATAACGTGTTGTAACATATTCCGTGGTTATATAACGCATGGTGACGTAGTTTATGATCATATAATGCATAATGATATATTGCATGGTGATATAACACGCGGCAATATATCAAGTGGTCATATAACGCGTGGCAATATATCAAGTGGTCATACAACGTGTTGTAACATATCGTGTAGTCATACAACGCGTAGTGATACTTTGCGTTGTCATACAACACGTGGTGATATATCGAGTGGTCATATAACGCGTGGCAATACATCGAGTGGTCATATAACGTGTTATAACATACGTCGTCATGTAACGTGTGGTACAACGTCGTCATATAACGTGCAGCACTATATCGCGTGGTCATATAACAAGCGGTAATATAACGCGTGGTCATATAACAAGCGGTAATATAACGCGTGACCATATAACGCATACTTACGTCATTACTTCATGAATTTACATATGCTAACGTATTTTTCATGGTTTATTAATTTTCAAGCTTAAAAGAAGAAATACGTCCAACCACCTTTATTCTCTTGAAACAAAGAAACATCGTAATTATTAAAATTATTTTTTCGTCTGATAGAGTTTCCATTAAGAGTCGTCTTTTAATTCACTGTTACAGTTGAAACTACTGCGAGAAACAAGGCAGTAATATCGTATCACGAATTCAAGCGACGACTTGACAAAAGACAAAGCTAAAACATCCACAGACACACGGTTTGCGCGGTGTCGTTTCGGTTTTTCTACTCATTCGGGGCTTTCATCCGAGCCAGTCCTCTGTAGTTTGTTTTCCACTTTAACGAGCAGTCCTTGCCACACGATCGGATCCTTTGAACTACTTTTTTTCCCTCGTTTTCCATCGTCTCCTTCCATTTCCCTTTTTTGCCTCGATTCACCCCGCTACTTCGTCGATCCGTTCTTTTCTATTCGCATCCGATTGGCTTAACAAGCTATTATTCTATTAGTAATGTTTTCTAGCGTTCCACCGAGCTGGCATTTTCACGAAAATCAATGAACGGTTCGATCCTTTGCAACTCTGATTTAATCCCTCGATTTCAATCCTATAGAATCTATTCTACAAGTATAATAAATATGGTTACATAAAGGTACAAAAATTTGCAGTACTTCTAGTCGACTGCAGTTAAAATTCACATCTTTGTAGTATTAATAGTGATGTATAAAATTTCATTTGCTTTCGAAAATGTTTTTAGTAATCTCCTTTCGTTACTTTTTATGAAGTGTTTCTTGCATAAAGGACGCAGAAAAAGGAAAAGATCGATACGGAATAAACCGGCTTTCAAATACGGAATCGCGATACGTACGATATTCGCATCGGCAAATTTTGACATCGTTATTTTCAGCTTAACGAAAGATGATCGTTAGAATACAATCTGTACGTGCAAGCTCGCGAAATTAATATAACCGTTTCTGTCTCGTCGAGCAGCATATTCGATTCGTTACGAATTCACGCCTAATCCGTGTCTCTCGAGTGTCTTCTAAATACTCCCGGCACGACTTTACCAATCTCGTTAATTAATCTCGTCGAGACCTCTGTGTTTATCCGCGCGACGGCGAACTGGATTTAATAATCGAGCGTGAATCCGCTCATTAACGTTTCGCGGATATCAGGTGGAAGAGAAACGGGACAGCAATTAAACGAAGGCGTCCTGATAACAGCAGTTATCAGTGATTCGTTTTGTGTCACGCGTCTAAGACGATCATCTAGGCTGTTCGCTTTTAGTTGCGTATCCTAGGATGTGCATTAATAAAATGTTCATTATTATTGATACATCAAGGTGACCATTGATCATGTACATCAATAAAATGTTCATTATTATTGACGCATCAAGATGATCATTGATCATGTGCATCAATAAAATGTTCATTATTATTGATACATCAAGATGATCATTGATGATGTGCATCAATAAAATGTTCATTATTATTGATACATCAAGATGATCATTGATCATGTGCATCAATAAAATGTTCATTATTATTGATATATCAAGATGATTATTGATCATGTGCATCAATAAAATGTTCGTTATTATTGATATATCAAGATGATCATTGATCATGTGCATCAATAAAATGTTCATTATTATTGATACATCAAGATGATCATCGATGATGTGCATCAATAAAATGTTCATTATTATTGATACATCAAGATGATCATTGATCATGTGCATCAATAAAATGTTCATTATTATTGATACATCAAGATGATCGTTAATGATGTGCATCAATAAAATGTTCATTATTATTGATATATCAAGATGACCATTGATTATGTGCATCAATAAAATGTTCATTATTATTGATATATCAAGATAATCATTGATGATGTGCATCAATAAAATGTTCATTATTATTGATGTATCAAGATGACCATTGATCATGTGCATCAATAAAATGTTCATTATTATTGATACATCAAGATGATCATTTATGATGTGCATCAATAAAATGTTCATTATTATTGATACATCAAGATGATCATTGATCATGTGCATCAATGAAATGTTCATTATTCTTGATACATTAAGATTATCATTGATGATGTGCATCAATAAAATGTTTATTATTATTGATGCACAGAGAAGAATGATGTGCTGCTTTGCTGTATGGCTCCCACTTATATGGCTACAATTTATGAAATTGTAAATTGAAATCTCCTTTAGATGCATAAATTCCTGTTTCATTTTTAGTCCTGCATTTTTATAAATTCATACAATAAATATGTAACAATATAACAATACATGTAACAACATATATATACATGTAATAAATTTATAAATTGCCATCATATAAAAAAGCCACGTTAACACCTCATAAATAACCATGCATCATTAATTTCACAAATTGTATCTCATAAACATTCACCCGCTATCAATAATTACACCGCATATGTTTATATATTTACGACCCGGCAAAATCCACAAAGTACACACGAGTGATGCAATCAGTAAATTGCGGATTTTATAGAATGATTCGTGTGTACTTAACAGAAGCGTTTATATCATAAAGACAGAAGTGTAATTATACACGATGAAATTGGAACAGAAGACGTAAAAGTTTTCGTTTTTAATTTCAGTAGTTGTCGCACGGTAAGCAACTCGGAATCTTTTCCCTAGTTTTCCACCCTCGTAACTTGCCAGGGTTCTTTGTCCGTGAGGGATCCGTAACCGCTTTGACCTTTTCTTTTCCTCCCTCGTATTTCGTCTTCGAGACTCTTCATAATGGCGTGTCCTTAGCCCGAATACTTTCGCCGTTAGTATACACGTTTCTAGATATAACTTTCATTTGTTTATCGCGTCTGCTTCTTTTCGCGCCGCGAGTGAAGTATTTGAAAAATCGTGGAGTGATTTTATTCCGCGAAACGATTCGAGAGCAGCGATTAAAACGTTCTCGGAAGAGCGTATTGGCTTCCTTAACTGGGAATATCTTAATGATAATAAATCGCAGTTTATCTGTTGAAAAATGTGTGGAGCTTCGGGAAATTCGATCGAAGTTTCGTTACGGTCCTCAGCCTGATGTTCTTAGACAGCTTCGGAAGTTTGGAATTGAGAAATTTAGAAATTCTTATGCGAGATTCATGAAGCTGATTTTTCGGCTTGCCAATAACTTTCAAGTTCACATATTTCATTAAAAAAATGTAGTCATCAAAAACTTCCAATGTACCCTCGTAAAGAATAGCATTGGCACACACTGTACTGCTGCTTACGCATAATTCGTCAAACTCTACCGTACAGAGAAGTAGCCTAAAAGTTCACTACCTAAAAGATTAAGAGTTTCCTCAAAAAAAAATAACATAGCAGTTGAAAAAAAGATGAAATCTTGAAGTCGTTTGACGATCTAGCGTGTAGCATATTTTGGATTAGAAGAGGTACGTAGCCCCTGGGTAAAATCGATTTCACGTCGTGATAAAGTTCTTTCCCTGGTACCTGGTTGCTTCCTTTATTCCACACTCTCCTTTCCGACGATTTGAGCGCGCCAATGTAAATGCAAATACGGCTCCGGCTTCTCTGTAGCTCGCCGCGTCGTCTCCGTTGGTCCTCTTTAAATTCCTCCGTGCTGAAGGACCGTCTGCCTTTTCTTCCAGCTTCGTGCCTCCCTTTGGGAATTATTACCACGGACCAAACACCGTCACTGACTCGAACCAAGGTAATGCGTTCGCCATCACAATGACTTCAACGGTTGCAATGTCTTTTCCGCCCTTTTCCTCTTATTTTCATTTACCTTTTGCTTACTCGCTAAAATTTACTGTTTATTCTTTCGGGTCTGAACTTTCGCTTATATCGTGCAGTTTTATATTGCTAGTTTACTGATTTACTACTTATTTTTATTTATTTTTTTCTTTTGCTCAAGAATTTACTGTTCAAACTTTTGAGTGTGGACTTTCACTTATATCATGTAGTTTTATATTGCTATTTCACTACTTTAATGCATTGATTGAAATGTACTGAACATAGAGAAAGACAAGGGAAGAAAATGTCTGACCGAACAGTAAAATATCGGTGAAACTAATTTGTAATGCAAGAGTAAAACTTGTTATTTTTTTATCCTTTTATTATGAAACTTTCTCCAACATATTTGTGACATTTTCCTTATTGGAATGAGTCCAAATACGACATAGTCAGGACTTTCGTTCTGATTCCTCAGAACAGTAGCTACAGAAAAATGTCACATTTCTTCAATTATATCTCATGAAGCTTTTAAGTCCACAAAAGGGATGTACACCAATAAATACACTTTCTTATACTATAATATAATTCCGATTTTTATATCTTTGAAAGGTGATCGACAAATAGATCAAATGTAAAAAATGTTTTTTTTGTTCCCAACCCCCGCACAACATAGAGATGTGCAGTCGATCGATCGCATGATTTATATATACGTTGCAGACTTCGATATGCCATAAATACATAAACGTCCGCAGTGTGCTGATCACTTAATACCATTGAAATTACTGTATGACACAGTTTTTGCGTTTTCATAATTGAAAACGGTACTTGCTTAACGCGTCGACCGCCATATTGCAGTGCGTATTCGATCGAAATGCATATACGATATTGTTGAAAATGTGAGAGGTTAGAGATAAAAATTTGATTTAATTGACAAGACTTAATATACCTATCTCTACTAACACGCGTCAATTTGAATACATACATTTAAAGAACAACCACTTAGAAAGCAATGTAATTAAACACTAGAAGTAAGAAATGAAAATAGGAGATATTTATAGAAAGTTTTTATTATTCAATAATATTTTAGTACATTACTTCAATATTGTATGTTCATATTTTTATTTCTCTCTGTCCTGCGAACTGCGATTTGTTCTGCGCTGTCGGGTCCGAACCCGGCATATCGGCTGAGCCGCGTGCGACCCAGACTAGCGAAGTCCGTCGTTCATAAGCTTTCGTCGGTGCATTCATATTTATTATTGTAATCTTTGCGTGGGTAAAATTTATTAAAAATTTTATTTACATTACGATTGTCAAATTGACACATCCGTAGAGATAGGTACACATAGCAAATTTTAATATTTCAAGCTTTTAAGGAAAATAGACTTAAATATATATTTACCTCGTTCAATGGATAAGAGTCAGTACAAGATAAAATAAAAATGCGAGCGGTTTTTGTAATTTTCGAAATGTGTGAAAATAACGCATCTCGTAAACCTAATGTTAATAGAAGTAACAAATGTTCTAAGTATCGAAATCAGCCATTTGGTATGCAGCCTAATAGAATAGCAGCTAATGCTACAAGAATCGTCGATTAGGAGCAAAAGGTACAACTGTTTCTGCCGCGAACATACTATCGTCTGGAATATTTTCATGTACCCTGCAGTTGAGATAAGTATCGACGATTAGCGTAACAGCAGAGGTTCGATCGGTCGTTAGCGTGAACGAAGCTTTCGCGTTTCCTTAAAACCCCCTGTATTCATCCAAGTTCACGAACTATCCGTAAACTGCTCACGAACAGAGAACGTGTTCCTGTAGTGTTCGCTTTAGGAGTCAACTGCTTCAAAGGAGAACTTGTGTACAAGCTACTCGAGCTGTTTCTTTCGCTAAACTTTCCTCGAATCTCTTGATATCTTTCCGTGATCTCTATCCTATTATCTTCTTTCTCTACGAACGTTAATACTGGAAGTGTTCGGATGAACTTTAATTACGCATTTTATACGAATTCTGGATTATTTCGAATATTCAGATTAGGGAAATTTAGATACGAATAATTGTTTCGTTAATTGTGGAGCTATGGACAATTGTTCAATTAATTATGCAAGCACGGATTGTTCACTTAATTATCGAAGTGCAGATTACGTGATTAATTACGGAAATGCGGATATTCGTGTAAGCGGTTAATTAATTATAAAAATAGGCACGTTGGAATAGCTGTATCATTAATTATTACGATTCAAATATTTGTTATAAATGTTCAGTTAATTATGACTCAAATATTCAGTGTTTACATAATTATTAAGATTCAAACATTTATTATAAATTTCCAGTTAACTATTACTCAAATATTCAATATTTAAAACTAAAGTTACAAAAAAGGTCAAGTGACCTGCTTACAAGTTTTTCATTTTAACTTACAAAATTTGTTAAAACAATTTTTGTAGAATCTTTCTTAATCTTCATGAAGATAAAGAATTAATATGTATATCAATTTATATTTTGTCATTTGTTCATTTATTCTTCAACTTCATTTTTAATTTCAGAATAAGTGCGCACATCGTTAGATTTACTGTTAAATAATTATTAAGATTCAAGTATCGAAACAAATGTCCAGCCAAATGTTCAAATATCGAAAACTTGAAGTGTTCAAATAGTTGTTCGCAATACGAATATCAAAAATTCTTAAGGAATATTTGTCACGAGATTAAGAACAGCGTCGCGTTAATAACAAGGCGACAAAAACTCGCTGGCAACACGTTTTAATAATTCCGTAATTGCGATGCACGAGCTTTAAATTTCACCCTTTTCATCGGCTCCCCTTCGTCGCCCACGCGCGTTTAATTCACCACGCGTTTCATTTTTGTTCGATCGATCCCTCCTCGCACGACATTTATTTTTCCTTCCTTTTTTTTGAGCGATTCACGCGATGCTTCATCATCCACCGAAACGAATACGTTGGTCAGAAAATATCCGCGAACTGGCTGAGAAAAATATACCGCGGTATAAATATTAATTCGAGTAGCCTTCGATTATTTTCGGCTTTATGAGTCATCTACGAAATTATCTAAATCATAAATTATATTATATGATGCAAGTAAATAATTTATGACTATTAAACTGTGTAATATGATTTATTAAAATTATTTAACTAATTTAATTATTATTTATTTTTACGGATAATCGTTTTCATATGGAAATTACGAAAAGTTAAAGTTTGAAAAGTTGTTTCGTGCCATTGGATCCAAAGCTGCGCGCGCAACTTGCCTGCTCAAAACAGAGGTACCCCGCGTCTTTTCCACCTTGTAGTGACGTTAGTTGCCTTTAGAATTTAGAATTAAAAAAAATACTTTAAAATAGTCCAATCCTTCGTGAATCAAGCAAAAAAGAATTTAGGTAAATCGGTTAATTAGTTTCCAAGAAAAAAATTCGTAAGTGAAGCCTATTTTCGCAAAGATGGGCAAAAATTGCGAACTTTGAAGTCTTGTTATTTCTTAACAAATTCGAAACCGGTAAAATGATGACTTAAACCCCCCTTAATTTCGCATGGACTACAACATATTTTGATTAGAGCATATAGTGACGTCTAAAAGTGATCGATTTGACGTGGAATGACCTAGCAGTTAACGTGGTGTATCATCTATGAATGTTTGTTCCATGTTATTTAACTCGTATATTATTAGTAATTCGTGTAATCGAATTTAAAAGAAGGTACGCGAGAAACGTTTACTTTAGCGCGAGACAGGATTTGCTCAAGATCAACTTTTGCATTATCTTGGTGGAACGTGAGGTCGCATAGCTTTCTTGTTTGTGGCTTCAAGGTAAAACGCGAGCGTGTATTTTTATCGCGGGTTTTACTATGATTTCGCAGTATATGCTTGTTGCACAACATACGGTTCTCACGTACGTACAGTTCGCTCTCATAGAATTCTTTGGCAAACGATTGCGTTGATTTATTCGGCGCGATTCACCCGAACTCGATTAAGCTTCGTTTTTCGGTGAAATTTCCTTTCCGTTTAATTGCTCGAACGAACGAGATGGGAAGAGAAGAACCGTGAAACGAGAGCGAAATAAAGCGTCAGTTATCCTCCTAAAGTTTCGTAAAGTTCCGTGTCCGGAAGGTATTCCTTTCTCCATGTTCGCTCGGACTCGAAGATTTGAAACGAAAGCTTTGCTTTAACGCCTTTGCAGTCTCTCTTGCTAGTTGCTCGTCGTCTTTTCACGTTCCGAGTTCTCTGAACTTCGATCAATTTACTCAACGAGAATTGCTGACCTATGAAAAATAAGAACATTTATTTAATCGTGCGAGTTCTTTCCTAGCTATACTACTCTTTTATTATACCATTAACACTATTATTTTAGTATACCACCATAGTTGTATACCATACACGATCTTCGCTGTTTATAAATTCAATAAAAGTTGAAAGCGAAAGATAAAGGACGAAATAGAAATTTTTTAGCACTCGACGTAAATAAATATTAAAAGTTTCGATGGATAACTGTTTACAGGTGCCCGTAAGAGTTAATAACGGAAACGTTTTATCTATCCTTTCGTTCGCACAAGTTTTCCCAGAAATCACTCGATGCAGGTTTCCGTATCATTCGATTATCCTTATTCCGGGTACGAATAAATCTTTCTCGGGAAAGAGGGAACAGGAGAAAATACGGAGGACAGAAGGTGGAGGGTCTGGAAGTTGGAAGTTGGATGGGAGCGAAACCCGTTCCATCGAATACCAAAGAAAGTCGCGATCAGGATAAAGAAAGAGGTAGAAGGAAAACCGCGTGCCAAGAGTGACGATGTAAACGTCATATATCTGGAGGTAAAGGATATTTCGATCTTGATGGGTGGGCCGGTTTGTCCCAGCGGTGTATCTACGAGCCTCCACAAATTCCTGCGTATCGAACGACGTACCGCATTGAGAATCGAAAGGATGCAACGTGTCTTCCTCGAGAGGTTGATTCTTGCGTTTGATCTATTTCGTGGAAACGCGGACTCGCTGAAAATTCATTTTTGCTGCTGCATGCTTCGTGGAATCTTGCAATTTTAGAATTTCCGTTATATGTCTCATAAGATATTAATAGATTCTTAATAGAAGTATGATTAATTTTGTCGCGGAGGTTGAGGTTGTAGAAACGGAGTATTTTTGAAATTGGCGATATAGAAAGAATGATTGTTTATCGAAGATTTATCACTAATTGTCAATTTTGATGAGGTAATATATAGTGATACGATACATGGAAATACAGTATGGGATAAATACAACGTGCGGCGATATAACGCGAGGTGAATGAAACGCATTATGAAATAATTCGTGATGAAAATAATGTATGATGAATACAACGTGAGGTGATATAAGGTGATGGATTCAATACGCGGCAATATAATGCGTGGCAATATAATACGAGGCAGTATAACGCGAAATAATACATTGCCGTGACTAATAAACGTGACTAGAATGCTAAGCAACATCATGAATGACAAATATAGAATATAGCGGACGGCAATATAACGCGAGGCGATATAACGCGTGGCAATATAAGACGAGGCAATATAACGCGAAATAATACATTGCGTGACTACTAGAATGCTAAGCAACATCGCGAATGACAAATATAGAATATAGCGGACGGCAATATAACGCGAGGCGATATAACGCGAAGTAATACATTGCGTGACTAATAGAATACTAAGCAATATCACGCATGACAAATATAGAATACAACAAACGGCAATATAACTCGCGGCGATATACCACGAGGTCATACTACGTAACGATACAATGAATGACAAATATAATATTAACTTAACCTAACTCTAATCCATCACACCTTCACCCTAATCGAACCTTGACACGACCTAGCCCTAAGTTAACCTTAATGCATGAAAACTTAGCTAACTCGAATCCAACATAATCTAATCGTAATCCAACGTAACTTAATCTAGCCTATGTTACCACGCCAGCCTAACTTTGGCCTGATCCGATAAACCTATACTCAAAGCCTAATGTAACGTAAGTTAACGAAACTGGTACACGTGACGAAGATCAAGTTCTCGGTAGTATCGGACACGACCTTCGTCGGTTATCTCTGATAAAGAGACGTTACGTAACGCGTAATTAGCGTGCGGATAAGTTGCTGGTAGACGGATGACACCGATCGTAAACTTACGAAGAGATTTGCATACACAGAGGAACGGGAGATCCGCGAAGAAAGTTTCTCTCCTTGGGAAAAGTTTATAGGAAGGTCGTTCGGAATTTTCGATAAAGGCTCGACGATGTCTGTAGAAGTATCGCGTGATCGATAACTGTTCCAGCACACCTTACCGGGACTCGTAATATACGCTCGAACGGACGTGTGTACGAGCCCGCTCTATCCTCTCGCGTGAAATACAGAACGATTCTCTCCCGGTATGTTTCCACCGTTTTTGCTCGCCACGCTTGCCGTGTTTCTCTCTGTTCCGCTTTTTTTCCCTACCTTCGCAACTGCATCCGGAGACACTGAAACTTTAATCGCGCCGCATTTGGCTATTTTGCCTGGCGCGAATTTACACTGCGGACGGGCGAACGCGTTCGCAACGCAAAGACGGATGAACTTCGCGAGTACTCCAATGTAAACGTTAACGATGCTTTTTACGTAATTCGATATTTACTGTATAATTCCTCTAATTTACTGCAAATGGAAATATACCGAATACGTACGTTTTAAATTCGAATAAATTCCCGTCCTTTTTGAAGGGCTTACAGAAAGGTAATTTGTATATACCTGATGTCGTATACAACTAGTTAAGTGTAATCTATCGAATTCTTTAAATTTCCGCCTTAGAGGATTTCCGCAGAAAATGCGTCCATGTCAGTATCAGGTTAGCCAGCGAATAATACGAATTTCTCGAAGTTGTGCACAGCGGGAAAACGACAAATTACGTCGTTGGCGTTGTTGTTTTCCCGCGCGACGAGTTCCTTTCGTTCGTCGTAAATCGTGTCGTAAATAGCACGTTCGAGGTCGCATGCGTCGCCGTCAGCGTCGTTCTCGTGACTCGCGGCGGTCGTGAAAATTGCCTTAATTAGAAAAACGCGTCGTTGATCGACGTGTGCTTCTCGCTGCACGTGCTGGCACGTTCGTTGCCTCGAACGAGGAAACTATGCCGTTCTATTTACATACACACCGTTTCGCTGTGGTTCCTCGTTTCGAGCGGCCGTGTAGTTAAACGTATGCACGGATGACACTGTTCCGTGTCATCGAATGCTGTCATACGAGGATGACGCAAAAATGCGCGAGACGCGGCGATTATGCATGCTTGAAATTACAATAGGGCTACGTAACGCGTTACACATTGGTTTCGGTCGAGACTCATTATACGCTGATTTCAATGAAACGCGGTCTACCTTGATTACAATAAATCTCGTATGTTGATTCCGGTGGAACTCATTATACATTGGTTTTAATAAAAGTTGTTATAAATTTATTTTTGTGTAATCTCATTATACGCTGATTTTAATAACAGGTATTATATATTGATTTCAATGAAACTCATTGTAACGTTGATTTCAATAAAAAATACTTCAATATTGATTTTTACTAAAGTTATTATGCATTGATTTTTAAAAAAGTTATTATACACTGATTTTTATAAAAGTTTTTATACGTTGAGTTTTACAAAAGTTACTGTACATTGATTTTGATAAAACTTATTAAACATTGATTTCAGTGAAACTTATTATAACGTTCATTTCAGTGAAACTTATTATAACGTTCATTTCAATAAAAATTAGTTTAAAATTGATTTTTACAAAAGTTACTATACATTCATTTTTATAAAAGTTATAATACATTGATTTTACTGAAACTTCTTATAACGTTGATTTCAATAAAAATTACTTTAACATTGTTTTTTACAAAAGTTATTGTACATTAATTTTTACCAAAGTTACTATACATTGATTGTAATAAAATTTATTAAACATTGGTTTCACTGAAACTCATTATAACGTTGATTTCAATAAAAATTATTTTAACATCGAATTTTTACAAAAGTTACTATACATTCATTTTAATAAAATTTTGTATACATTTGTTTGAACAGAATTGTTTCAACAGATCCTCAATACAGACCGTCAGTTCAAAATTGTATTCGAAAAGAAATTTGCAAAGAAATGGAATAAAACAGGTAGTACAATCATAGAAGAAATGATTGTTCGCATAAAAGTAAATAAAAAAGTGGAATAAGAGTGGTTCGTTGAAAGTTGAAGGAGCAAATTGAATTTGAATTTCGATGCAATATCGTACTGTTCTTTCGGTCGATCAAAAGGAAGAGTCGAAATAGAAGGCAGTAAAGTGAAGCCTCGATATAAGCGAGAATGATCTACGTATACGGTATAAGCGACAAAATTATCCTACTCTTGGGGTGTAGATCTCTTGAGATAAGACTTGTTCGAGGAGTAACGCGATCTGTATTCGAATATATTCGTGAGACAATACTAATGCAAATACAAAACTTTATTTCTCACTTTATTGTTTTCAAACTTTTCGACATTCAGTTTTTTGAAATTTTTGTTATTAGAAGGAGATCAAACACGATATAATTTGCTTTCATATTAAGTACATTTATATCATATTATACTAGTGTTATAATACTTTCATTTCAACCAGGAAAATGTCACAAATACACTGATAAAAGTAGTATAACAAAAAATGAATTAATCAGAATTTAAACGAATAACACGAAATAAAATCAATTCTCAGATTCCGTACGACGTCCACTTTCCTTCACTCAATAGTAAAATCGTAAGAAGTATTATCCTACAGTAACTACACGATATAAGCGAAAGTTGAAAGATTCCCTAACGTCCTCGCGGAAGAAAGAAAAGGAGGTCGAGAATTCGTTTGGCGGAAGTCGAGGAGAAAGTTGACGTGCAGACTCGTTGACCAAGCGTCCACGGATATAAACGCGTTTATAATTGTATGCGGCGCGCCGCGACTGTATACGCATTAGCAGCGCATGCCAACTAAACTCGAACTAACTCGAGCCACGGGTGACAAGTGCCCTCGTGGACGGCACACAACTGCAACGCGGGGGACCGGTTATTACTGTCATAGACACGCGCACCCCGCCCTCGCCCTGCTCCATCTAACCCCGTTTTCAACCTTGCTGTCTCCCGTTCCGTTTAACCTCGCTGTCGGAATACGGAATCAACGAGCCACACGTTCGAATAAACAATTTACTTCACGATCGAGCATCTTCAATTTTCGGCTCTTAACAGGGGTGGTTTACTATAGACACTGTGTTATTACACCTCCATTTTATACTTGATAATTGTTTAATATTATTAGCTCTTTTTTGTTGAGTTCTTTTCTTTCTTTTAATTTTTTCAATTTTTTGAGATTTTTAACGCGTTGACTGACAGTGTATTTTGTGACAGGGTAAGGGTAAGGTGATCAAATTCTAGTATACTAAGGATATCAAGTCTATGGCTAGAGTCTTTGCTTCCTCTGTTTTCTGAGATTATTCTAACTAAGGAACCTAAATATTTATTCAAGAGGTTAAGAAAGAAAATGGTAGCGTATGGGCATTTTACAACCGCAGCAACCCCTATCTTGATTTGATATTATCGCTGACATTTAATATCATGAGTCCCTCCATCTTTAATTCTTTCTTTAAGAATATATTATTAGATTAAATTTAAGCTTGCTCAAACTGAATTAAAGTTTAAGAGGAAATAAATATAAATTATAATAATAAATCTATTTACTTAATTATTTAAAACTGTGTTTTGTGAGGTTGTCTCAAAATCTAGCTAGACTATGTCAGGTTATATTTGAAGTTGCTAAAAAATGAATATACTTGAACAATAAAATGTTACGTTGTTAAATGTTATTTTATAAAATGTTATTTTATAAAATGTTATTTTATTAAAATGTTATTTTAATTCGTATGTTAGCAATAGTTTTCTTATATCGTCCTCAATAACAGTACCAGTGTACCAGCTATTGAAATGACATTCAACAGCGTGTTCAAACGTAACGTCCTCCCGATTTCATTTGGAATTTCCACGGATATATTGTTCCGAGAAATGGATATACCCCTACAAGAATGTAAGATCCGATCGGGACAAAGACGAGAAGATCTCGCGACAGACGAAAAGGGCCAAGGGTTTTCTTGACCTTTTTCGTGTTTTCTTTTTCTCCGGCTGTCTGGATCCTTCTCTCGTCTCGTGGTCGATGCACGCGTGCGTCGTTCGCGGAACGCCTCGGTTCGAGCACAATGCTTCTCGTTTATGAGAAGGATCCCCGGGTAGGTTTACGACTTCGGACGTAGAACCCGGCGTCACCGGGACGAACGCATAGGTAGACAAAGAACGGCGTAAAAAGGGAGAAAGATGTCTTCGAAATTTTCTGCCAGCCTCTCGTTTGGCCCTTCCGACCGATATTCCAAAAATCCCTCGGCTTAATTGCCCTGCGAGTTCTCGAACCACTGTTTGCTTCTTTTTTTTACCCTCTACGTTTTCGCCACCGGTATCTCGAGCCCTCGAGGTTGCGCCAAGTTTCTTCGGCTTAAATTGATCGTTCGACCGTGGCGATTCGCAGCCTTGCCTTTCGGGGAAGGATCCATCAATTTTTCGTCCTATCGAATGTGTACGACAGATGTATCGTTCTTAATCACTAGTTTATTTATTCTGACATTGCTACGTATTTCTAGGATATTTTATATGAACACTTTTAACACTAAAAAATTATTCATTCATTGTATGCGAATACCTCTTTCCTCACATATCATATATTTACACAGTAGTCATTATACATGTACATAAAATATTTTATCACGTTCTTGATCATAGACCTTGTAACCATAGACCACTGATGATCATAATCTAAATTAATTTTACACTCTAACTTTAATTTGTTAAATTGATTAAACCTCACTTTGCAAACCACATGACAATAACTCAGATTACTGTCTCCTGTTTTTTTTCAACAGAATTCAACGACAGAAACATTACATACGGTTCCCGGACGATTCTCGGCGTTTATACGATTATTGCTCGCAGATTATATGTATAACTGATGCGTAATTATCTGCTATCGGCTTTATCGGGTCCCGTTATGACAAATGCATACGATTATCGCTGAAAATTGTGGCATCAAACGTTCCGGTTGATAGAACAGGATAATTTAAACGCGCGCAAGCGGATTTCGAGAGCGTTACACCTGTTCATCGCTGCACCACTCGTGTTCCTGATTTTTCCCAATATATCCTTAACCCGTATCGTTTGTACAATTTCTGTACGAGTAATCCACGCGATTTAACTCGCTCGTCAATAATAAGCGTCTATTTTATCGTGTTTGTTTACAAAGGGCCGAATTGTTCTGATCGTATGAATTCGGGTGAAATGCAGTAGGGCTGGAGATGTGTATGTGGACACATATAAAGATATATGGAGATGTATAGAGATATAGAGACATATGGAGATGTATAGAGATGTGTAGATACATATGAAGATATACATATGTAGAGAGATATATAGATACATATACATGCATATAGGGAGATATACATGTAGACACATATGTATACATACATATAGAGAGATATACATATAGATACATATACATACATATAGAGAGATATACATATAGATACACATTCAAACATATAGGGAGATATACATGTAGATACACGTACATACATATCGACAGATATACATATAGATACACATACATACATATAGAGATGTATACAGAGTCATAGATCAGAGTCAATATGGAGAGACATATAGAGACATAAATAGACATATCAAAATCTATAGAGATATATGTGTAAATATATACATAAAGATATATAGAGACACAAAGACTACATATGACACTATATGTCTACATACATGTCTACATGTCTTCACACGAAACATGTCGTTTTCACAAAAATTTTATTGTATCAACTTGATAATTGAAATAAATCGTAAACGAAAAACATAGATCTTGAATTTTGACGAAAAAAAAGAACAAAAAGAAATTGCATATTCGATGAATTGGAAATACGAGAAGTTAATGTGTTTCTCGCGTTTTGCCACAGTTGTATATCCACCACCTTACCGTATTATATTCTTACGGAAAGGAATATATCGTCCTTTGGGGACGCATCTGTTGCGGGGCCATAAATTTCCACCCCCGGGTTCTCGACGTCCCACCTTTCGGTTCCCTCTTGCTCGGTTCTCCCCCTGCACGACCGTTCGTCCACGACTCGTAAATCATCCTGATCACAATTTTTCTAATTTGATCCCTCCACCCCGGCCGGATTATCGGGCCGCGTAAACGTTAGTGGTTCGTTGGTAAATTGCTCGAGACTCTCGGAGGTCCCGGCCATTTTGCGTGAGAACACGCACGAGGGAGGATTTCGTTCTGAGGAAACATTTAAAACCCTTAACTCACGATTTATGATCGGAGCTTGACATGTTCAGTGTACAGAATTTACAGCGAAGTATTGAAAGTAACATGACAAGAAGGTTTTAACAGACATAGTACTCAAAGTCTGGATGTGAACAAAAATGAAAAAACGTAGCTTAATAAAAATTTTAGTAAAAACGTATATCTATGTGGGACTTAAAAGTCAGAATGAAAAAACATGTTTAAAATGGGTCTGTTAAAAAAGCTAACAATGATACAGAATCTACAAGTTTGTATAAAAAGTAAGGCCTGGCAAGAATGTTTTAATCGACATAGTATTTTAATACTGAATGTGAGCAAAAATTAAAAATTGCATCATAATAAAAATTTGAGTAAAAACATAAATCTATGTGGAACTTGAAAAGTCAGACTGGAAAAACCTGTAAATTTAGGTGGGTCCGTTAAGAAGCTAGCAGTGGTACAGAACTTATAACTTTGTATCAAAAGTTGAACAGGCCTAGCAAGAATTCTAACATAGTACTATATGCGACTAAAAATGAAAAGCGCAGCTTAGTAAAAGTTCGAGTAAATCTATTTTGAACAGTCAGAATGGAAAACCGTATGAAAAGTGGGTCCGTTAAGAAAGCTAACCGCGATAAGAGCAATCGCGACACAGTTCAATAACGTAACGGTATTTGGTTGAATAGGGGAGAGAATTTGATCCGCTGGAAAGTAGGAAGGAGATAAAAAATATATATATTAATGATAATCGACGGGGGCTAGTTAGTTGGAAGGTCTGGTTCAGGGTTGGCCTTCTGAAAGGCTACGTCGCTCGTGGCGATGGCGATAGTAATATCGATTTAGCTAAGGTTCTTCTTCGTCTCCTCTCTGCCTCCTTACCTCTTGTATATATACTACGTGCTCCGTAACCGAGATAAACTTCCACCGTATTCCTCCTCCTCGTCTCTTTCTTTGCATCGCGAACACCACACCGGTTCTACCTTGTTTTATCTGCTTTATTTATTTCTCGTTGCCGGTTCTTTACCGGTTACGCGTTTCCAGCTTCCTCCGCGGCCTCCTCGGGATCTTTGACGCTTAATGCGCTCGCTCGGTTCGTGCCTCCGAGGGTGAAATAGTTGTTACGCCTTTTTGCGTTTTCATCCTCTTTCTTACTCGAATGTTTACGCGACGTTTCGCAAACGGTTTACCTCTTCGAGGCTGATCTTAATCGCAACGATTCGGATCGGTTGTCAGAGTTTACGGTCATTGTTTGCTGTAATTGGCAGCCGGCCATTTTATCACGTGAACATTAACGCGCCGCGCTGAAAGTACATAGTCAGTTACTATTGTCTGAAATAACTCGTTAACTGTTCAGCAATTAGCACCGGGAAAATTTTTATACTATCTTTGTTGTTGTATAACCATATGCCTTTAATGCACACGTAGTTCGAAATATGCACACATAATTTGAACTATGCACATGTAGTTTGAATAGTAAAAAAATAAATGAGCAAACGAAGGATGAAATAAGGAAAGAAAGATTTAGTTCAAAGGTAGTTTCTTAAATTTTGTAATTTAAAAGAAAACAAATTTTGAACCGTACCATTTGATTTAGTATGATTAGCAGTAAGTTCAAACTTGCTATGAAGTCTGCCTGAGTTAACTTAGCTGTTAGCTAGCTGTTCTTTGATGACGCTAACAGGTGATGCACTAACAAATGTGATGAATCTTACTCGAATTTTGAATTTGAGTTTCAGTTTGAGTCCAATAATTTGCAAAGTCAATAAAGTCAGTTAATATCATAGATATGAATAGTTAGTTCTGAAGTATCTGATAAATTGTGCAGGCTGTTAAATGAATTAGAAACAGTCATAATTGACTAATATAAGAAGTCCACAATCGAAGAGACCTATCAAACCCAACTTGCCTTTCGTTCCATATTTTATGAAAAATACGACTCCGCTGGTTATGAGTAAAAAACGTGCTCGAAAATATGGAGTATCCGAAATGGTGTTCAAATTGATTGCGGTAGAAATTGATCGAGCAGTAGTGAATTTTCGTTGGTCCCGGCGGGGATCGATTTTCGTTAGTCAAGCCGGGACGAAGGAAAACGAAAAGTTATCGCGTCGATGGAGCGCGGAAATAGAGCCTAGTCGTTTCGGCGTCGCTTTATCCGGTATTGAAGTCGATAAAATCCGTGGAAGCTGCGCAGCGACGCTTTGAAATATCAGCGCCGTTTCGGAGTGCCGTTACGCTTCATAATTTAACCGGCTACCTCCGCGACGCCTGTGCGCGAACGAACGGTTGTAATTTTTATAAAAATAGAAGCAATTCTTCGGGGAACGTCGGTTCTGTATATCGTTCGTTGTGCCGTTGCATGCATTATGGATACGCTTTTTCGCGTAGTCGCGCGAGTGATTCGCCGAGCTCCACTTTACGGAGAAAGCAACGCGTTCTTGCGGATCGAGCGTGTACAGAGAAGTTTGATTTCGGGAACGCCACCTCCTTTTGTTCCGTCAACGAATAACCGGAATTTGCGATTGAAAAGAAACTCGCAGCTATCGCGGTTCGTTAAATCGATTTAAGACGTTGCTTCGATCCATTCGAAAGTATTGATGGTGCATGATGATACGAAAAAAAAATGAATCGAGTGATTCGTTTCTTTTTGATGCTTTCACCGTGATGATGCTCAGCGAGGAAACGTTCGCGCAGATGTTGGATAACGAACGATAAAATACATGTGATTTATTGCGTTACGACTGTAATTTATTGTGTTAGAAATATTAACCTGTTCAATTCGTTCTATTTCATTTGCTTTGTACATTCAGTCAATTCTTGATGCAACTCACCTTTTGATGAGATTCAACTCACGGCGTCGATTCAGTATAATTCAATTCTTCGTACGATCAAATTCTTGATGTGATTCAATTCTCGGTGCGATTCAATTCATTAGGATTAAATTCTGGGTTCGATTCAATTATGGATGAGGTTCAATTTTTCATAATTCAATTCTTGACTGGATTCAATTCTGGACGAGGTTCAATACATCGTAATTCAATTTTTGACTGGATTCAATTCTGGACGAGGTTCAATTCATCGTAATTCAATTCTTGACTGGTTTCAATTCTGGGCGAGGTTCAATTTGTCATAATTCAATTCTTGACTGGATTCCATTCTGGATGAGGTTCAATTTTTCATAATTCAATTCTTGACTGGTTTCAATTCTGGGCGAGGTTCAATTCATCATAATTCAATTCTCGACGTGATTTAATTCATCACAATTCAATTCTTCACTGGATTCAATTTTCGACATGATTCAGTTCACCACAATTCAATTCTCGACGTGATTTACTTAATCACAATTCAATTCTTCACTGAATTCAATTCTCAGCGCGATTCAATTTAATTTTTGGCTGAATGCAATTCAATTTTGAACTGGATTCAATTCTCAATATTATTCAATTCACCACAAGTTAATTCTCGGGGCGATTCAATTCAATTTTTGTCTGGATTCAATTCTTCATTGAATTCAATTCATAGAAATTCAATTCTTGACTAGATTCAATTCTCAACTTGATTTGGTATATCGCAATTCAATTCTCTTCGTGAAGCAATTGTAGTCGTTTCAATTATTTGCAATTCAATTCCATGTTCCATTCAGTTTGTTGCAGTTCAAGTTTCTACACGAGTCAATTCTTAATAAAGCTCAGTTCTAATGCTTTATAATTCAATTCTCAATAGAATTCAATTTTCAGCATGATTCAATTCACTACCGTTCCATTCGATGTATTTTAATTCGACAACAATTTAATTCAATGTACGAGTCGACATATCGAAATTCAATAATTCGTACAAACGTAATTGATTGCCTTTGAATAGATCGTAATTCGAAGCAACATAAAAGAGAAAGGAAAGGAGAATATGACTTAGCGAGGGGTTAATCCGTCATTCAGCGAAGTCTCAATAAACGGAGTTTTACTAAACTTCGCTCGTTAGATACTTCAGAAAGTAATAAAGCACGCGAGTGAAAACTATTGTACGTCTTCGATGAACGTCAGACGGAGTCCTCGTGAAAGGCTAATTACGCGGACGTTCCGAGACAGGGAATTCACGAATTCGCGAGGAAATTCGCGATGGACAAAGTAAGAGGGAGGGGGAAATGTATAAGGAACGGGAAATGCATCTCGAGGGTAAACGATACACTCGTTCCGTTCGTGTATCGTTGGAACGCAGCGAGTCGTACAACAATTTGCTTAGGATAGCGACAGGAATAGAGAAACGAGAGACGAGAGCCCCGGGGATAGGTAGGAGTAAATGGGAAAGAGAAAATTACGTCTGCTAACTCCGACGTGGAACCGAGAGGCTACGGGAAAAGACCTGGCGTCTTCCTATTGTCCCCTTCGCGAGTCTTTCTCTTCGACGAAAATCGCGCTGGTAACGAGGAAACAACTTCTTCGTCTCGGAAATTATCTGCTCGCTGCAAAAATAATTGCGGTTTTCGTTATTTTAAACTTTCCTTATACCTACAATGTTTCTTTGTTAATTTTCCGCTAATTGCCCATTTAATGCCGTATGCTTTCCTAGTTATTTTAAACTTCTATGTCGCGAGATCTGTGCAGGTTTATGTTATTCTTTCCAAATGATTGAACAGTTTATTAACGAGGTCACTATAGCAGGAGTACATGACACATGACACTATGTACTGGAGATTAACCCCTTGCCTTACAATATTTCACACACGTGACGCACTCACCCTTCGACCGTGACAAATCTTACTCGAACTTTTAACCCCTTCCCTTTGACGAGTCTCACTCGTGACGCACTTACAGCTCAAATATGACAAACCTTATTCAAAGTTTGATCATTCTTCAAATTGAAATTTAAGTCCAACTATAAGCTGCATTATCAAGGATCCCTAAATATAAAATACTCACATTTTAATTTTCTTTGTTCGTTTTAATGTTATAGCCCTTTATAGTTCGTCTTGACTGACGCATCTGTTAAATAGCACGGGAAGGGGTTAATACCATCTAGAGTTTAAGTCCAATTTGCATAGTCAAGGATTGAATACGTAACTTTTTTTCTCTGTTTTAATACTAAAATTACCAAATCATTCTAATGACCTCTCCACAAGTTTCTTATAAGATACACATCTTAAAGTACATTCCTTGAAATCAGCATTGACTTTCATCAAAATAAAGAATAAATGTATGTACTAATTTATGTTTTGTCGTTTTTTTATTCATTTCTTAATTTCAAACTAAGTGCACATTATATGCTGGTAGGTTTAGTGTTAATGTTATAACTCTACATGACTCAATTCACCACAATTCAATTCTCGATGTGATTCAATTCATCACAATTCAATTCTTCACTGGATTCAATTCTCAGCGCGATTCAATTCAATTTTTGACTGAATTCAATTCTCGGTGCGATTCAATTCAATTTTTAACTGGATTCAATTCTCGATATTATTCAATTCACCACAAGTCAATTCTCGGTGCGATTCAATTCAATTTTTGCTTGGATTCAATTCTCGATATCATTCAATTCTTCACCGAATTCAATTCATAGCAATCAATTCTTGACTAGATTCAATTCTCAACTTGATTCGGTTTTAACACTAAAACTACCAAACCGGTGAAATGACCGCTCCACAACTTTTTTATAAGATACACATCTTAAGGTACATTCCCTGAAATCAGCATTGACTTTCATCAAAATAAAGAATAAATGTATGTACCAATTTATGTTTTGTCGTTTTTTTATTCATTTTTTAATTTCAAATTAAGTACACATTATACGCCAGTAGGTTTAGCGTTATAACTCATTAGTTCCTGACGAATAAATCACGCGGGAAAATTCAAACATTTTCCCGCTCTTCCGCGGTTTAGTCGACTGTTATCGCACTCGTAATTTCGATGCTCAACTTTTATCTCCGTAATTTTTTAGTAGGTATAAAAAGGAGTATAAATCCCGTGAAACGATCAGAGTTCCGATTTGATCTTGTAAAACTAACGTTAAGTATGGATTGTTCGAAAGCGATATTAATTACATTTTCATAGTCACGGTTTACGATCCACGGTCGTCTTGGTCGAAGACAAAATTGAACTTAGCCAGATAGCGTGACGACCGTTTCGTTATTTCAGTCGCGGACTAAAAATAGCAAGTCCCGTAACGCGCTACGTAAATATGATAATTGAAGGAGCTAGCACCGCGAAACGGAACGGTAGAAGAGATTCGAAGAGTAGCTTCGAAGCTGCGAAGTAAAGTGGATTAAACGAGGCGTACGATTTTCGGAGCCTTCCGTAACGAGCTTCCAGTTTTCATTGCCGATTTATTGTCTCGTTTGACCTTAGACCTTCGGAATCGTATCCCGAGCCGCGCGTTTAACGATGTTATAACCGTTGTACTTTATCGCGGCGCTCTTCTCGACCGTTTCTAGTAAAGAATTTAAAGACCACTGCGCTTTTTACAAGCTTCGTTGTATGCAAAATACAGGTATCCCGCATTTAACAACGCGATACACGATGCGGAGAAAAAAGTGAGAGTTATCGTTTGACCAACGTTATCTTTTAATCCTTTTCGTACGGAGGCCACGTTTAAAGTTATCTTTTTATTCAATTTATCTTGTGTTGTTAATACTTCGATGGTCTGTTGCAAAATCATTTTTGTAGTTTTGTCTTTTGTCGGGATGTTATTGATAGTTCTGGTATCTGGTGTAATTAAAAAGGGATTTAGTTTTCGATTAGTGATTTTGGAAATTCGTGGAAATTTTTTGGAGAAGTCAAGTTCCCCAAGTTTCTTAGCTGGAAAGTTTGTTGATAGGAACTTTAATATTGTACGATTCTATTTGACTTTCAATTCCGTAGGATTCAATGTTAGGTAATTCTGTACAACTCTGTGTTACACGATTCAATTCCATACGATACAACGTTCAATATTTGTACGATTCTATTCGATTTCCTATTCCACAAGATTGAATGTTAGGTAATTCTGTACAACTCTGTGTTATACGCTTCAATTCCATACGATACAATGTTCAATATTTGTACAATTCTATTCGACTTTCAATTCTGTAAGATTTAATGTTACATAGTTCCGTACAATTCTGTGTTACACGATTCAATTCCATACGATACAATGTTCAATATTTGTACGATTCTTTTCGACTTTCAATTCTGTAAGATTCAATGTTACATAGTTTTGTACAACTCTGTGTTACTTAGTTCAATTTCATACGACATAATGTTTAGTAATGTACAATTCTATTCGACTTTCAATACCGTTAGATTGCGTGTTACATAATTCTGTACAATTCTGTGTAACATGAGTCAACTTCATTCAATACAATGTTATATGATTTAGTTTCGTGTAATTCAACACCGTACGATCAAATTACACGAACATTCAATTTCAAGGTCACCATTCACTGCAAATATAATTCAATTCCATTAACACTAGAACTACCAACCAGTCAAAATGGTTTTAGATTTCTCATTTTATATTACACAATTTATCTTTGGTGATTTTATGGAAATGTCTGTCATATTTTGTTGAGGTAAAAACTAGTCCTACATGTTACTTAATGCTCTTTAGTATTTCTTTATTTCTCTTTTCATTTTATTTTTCATTCTTTGATAAACGAGCGTTTAATGTCGTCTAGTGTTAATTCAATTTTATATGACTATTAAATGTCACAATTTTTCAATGTTGTCATCAATGTTTTCATGGTATCAGTATCATTTTAATGGATGTACACGATTCTCAGACGATTTAACAAAGTTAAAATTAAGCGTTTTAATCTAAAATTGTTGCGCAAAGTAAACAAAAGCGCGACGAAAAACGAAGGTTAAATTCGGAACGTGAAACGTGACCCGATAACTCGTCTGGCGGTGTTATCATCGAATCGTCCATGACGTCATCGTCATTTTATGCAACGTGTAATCTGTTGGCGAGACCACAAAGGAACCAGCGGAGTCGTTTGTACGGTCGACAAGATCGCCGATGGTGTTAACCTTTCTGGCGATATGACGGTGTTAAAGCATAGAACGTGATAATTCGCTGGCTGATAAGCGAGTGGAACGATTGCACGGTCGCGCGATTGAATTTCGTACAAGAGGCTCGGTTTCGGCGCTCGTGTTCGATCCACGAGAATCGCCCGAGGGAACGTTTTGGCAGCCAGGAAAATAATAAAAATAGTTCCACCGTGGTAATGGAATCTGGTTGTTGGCAACCGAAACGAGGATATTAATAGCTATTGTATTTTTGGTTAACGAAAAACACGTTGTTACGAATCCGTCGATTTATTGTTCGGTATGTTCGATCGTGGACAAAGAGAGAGAGAGAGAGAGAGAAAGTTCCGTACGGAGGAACGGTTTTCGAGCGTAATTTCGTTCGAATAATCTTCCGGCGATAATGTATCTGTCGAGTGTCAGGACTGAATTCATTTATCGCCAAATGAAGCAACCAGTTTATCGGCTATTCGAAATGTTATTCCGCGGTATGTACTTTTATCGCTCGTATTATTTCCAACTGACGTATTATTTGAATTTAATTCAGTTCCAATTAATTGGTATGCTTCGGTATGAAAGTACTGCAATAGCGCTCAAAGCCTGGCTGAAACGTAAAGGCACGTATGAAAGGGAGTAATAGCCACCGACAGAAATATTTTGACGTAGGAAACGTATTACGATACTTTTCGTTCGTGTTACATGTTTGCTACTTTTTAATAAACGGTAATTAACATTAATGGCACTATAGGTAAAGGGATTTAGGAATGCAGGTATAGAGATCTAGGAATATAGGAATTTTTGAATGTATACATATGTGTTGTAGGAATCGAGGGACATATTCGGATTTTGGAACCTAGGGATTTTTGAATGTGGATATCTAGGAATATTGGGATTTAGGGATATCGGGATTTAGGGATATCGGGATTTAGGGATATCGGGATTTAGGGATATCGGGATTTAGGGATATCGGGATTTAGGGATATCGGGATTTAGGGATATCGGGATTTAGGGATATCGGGATTTAGGGATATCGGGATTTAGGGATATCGGGATTTAGGGATATCGGGATTTAGGGATATCGGGATTTAGGGATATTGGGATTTAGGGATATTGGGATGTAGGGATATTTGGACCTAGGGATATTGGGATCTAGAGAGATTGGGTTCTAAGGAGGTTAGGATCTAGGGAGATTGGGATCTAAGGATATTTGGATCTAAGGAGGTTAGGATTTAGGGATATTGGGATGTAGGGATATTTGGACCTAGGGATATTGGGATCTAGAGAGATTGGGATCTAAGGAGGTTAGGATCTAGGGGGATTGGGATCTAAGGATATTTGGATCTAAGGAGGTTAGGATCTAGGGATATTGGCATCTAGGGATATTTGGATCTAGAGAGATTAGGATCTAGGGATATTTGGATCTAGTGGCCAAAGTATATTGTAATCTACAAATATTTCGATCTAGTGACCTAGGCATATTGGAATCTAGGGATGTTGGGATCTAGTAACTTGTGGATATTGGGATCTAGAGATCTAGAATTATTGTGATCTAGGGATTTAGGGATATTTAAACCTAGTAACCTGGAGATACTGAGATTCGACGATCAATGGATATTGGGACATAGTGACCTAAAGATATTTGGATCTGGCGATCTAGGTCTATTTGGATCTAGTGACCTAAAAATATTTAAATTTATAAATATAGAAATCCAGATATATTTGGATCTAGTGACCTAGTGACATTTGAATGCAGAAGAGATATTTGAATATGGAGCCTATAGTGCTTGAATCTAGAGACCTAGAATAGATTCCTAAATTTTAATGGAGAGACATTTGAAATCCAATGTATTTGAGCGCAGAAATAGTTGGCCTGAGCCCTACCTAGTTATACCCAATGATCAATGATACGTTCGAGATCCAAAAAATTGCAAAATTAAATACATACTTTGATAGGTCATAGTTGCGTAAAATATCGCAATCGAGTAATTACTCTCAGTTATGTTTATCCGCTATTTGCTATTTCGCGATATCGTTCGATCATTTATATCCCATTCGTTCTTTCGCACTTGTTCACATCAATCGTTTCGCGCTCGTGTTCCTTCATTTTTACCGGGTTTGATCTTTCAAATTCAATTCGTTCGCGTCGCACATTTATTCGCATAGCCGAGACAAGCAGATATCGATCGTCTGGACTGCGTAACTCATTGATCGTTGTACTCCGGTAACAGTAAAGTGCAGTATCGATCTACCGCGATTCTTTTTAGCCAGAAGCATTCTCGGCATTGCGGTGGAGCATGCTGCACGCGTCGATGAATGCGAAAACCTGCACGGTCATCGACTGCGACCGTTTCGCTATTTACGAGTAGCCGGGTAATTAGCTTCAAGGTTACGCTACTCGGACATAAATAAACTCGATCGAAATCGGTCGGTGACTTATTGCCAGCCAATGGAATCAGCTGCTCGGCTTTTATCCTTTCTTATAATTTCTTCCGAGAAACACTCTGACATTTCACGTACTTCATGCCATTCCTTCATACCACGTTTTAGTACGAAATATGTTATTACACTATTAAATCATTATTTACATCGTTTGTGATACGAAGCCTATAAACTATGTACAATATATAGCCTGTCTTCAGACAGCCTATCATATAACCTGTATACCGCAGATTTTCATAAACTGCAAAAAGTGTCACAAATGCATAAATGTCGCGGTCTACTTGCAACGTAGTAAAAATGTAGTAACGAATAAATAGAACGTGTAAATAATTTATCCAAGCACGATGGAAAATATTTGTCCATTTTATCGCTCTTCTGTAAACGCGCGCAATTAAACGCGAACGCCTGCACCACCCACCTGCGTTTCCTCGTGTACGATCGTTCACACACCGGAGATTGTTGGACCAATGTGTAAAGTTACTTCACCAAACCGCGTTCGTTCGCGAAATCGCGTGGGCCCCGAAGGACGAAGGCCGGAGCAACGACTTTGTAGAAAGGTTTCACGTAAGCTGAGTAGGCGTTTTGCAATTGCCTGTAGAAAAGTACCTCGTAGGTACTCTTTTTAGTACCAGACATATTTTCTCTAATATAAAGATTGCGTTGTGACGCTGATAAACCGAGTGTTTTATCTTTGCGTTAGGTTTACGGATATTTCTTATATCTCTAATAAGACGCGTCAATTTGAATACATTTAAAGAAAATCAACTTAGAAAGCAATATAATTAAATGCTACAAATAAGAAATGAAAATAGGAGGTTTTGTATTTAACTAATTTGATCAGTGGTGAAGGTATTAGATTTTGACAAATGTTTAGTGTCTGCATTTTGATATTAAATCTTAGTTTATAGATGCTTAAAATTCATGAGATAGAGATATACTTGTATTACTTAAAGATATATGAAGGTACTTGATATGTACATAACATATGTGAATACACACATTAGTTTGTATATACGCCCAATCTAAGAGATAAAGGTATGTGACTACTTAGGGATATATGAAGGTAGTAATATAATATGTACATAATATGTGTGAGTACACATACATGCCTACTAATTTTCATTTTCGTGTCAGTACACATATATAACTATTAATTTTCATTTTCGTGTGAGTACACATACATGACTACTAATTTTTATCGAGTTAAAAATATTGGACGAATGTAATTAAAAAATTGCAACACAATTTCCTCGAAGAGTTAATTCGCGTACTAAATAAAATCAACGAGCCCCTTCTTTATCGGTCCATTATCAAATTTCACGGCGATCGCAATGCAGACACAGCGGTGCACGATGGTGCATTCGAGTTTCGTGTTTGTTCGTTGCTTTATCGCGGGTTTTGTGTACTTTTGTCGTTCAATTTGCGGAAAAACGATCGCCGCAATAGTTATCGATACGCGTGCCGGCGCTGTGGAAAAAAGAGGCCGAAAGGCGCACGGTGTAGACAAATTTTAATTTCCCCGTGGACGATAACTTTGTTCGATCGCGGTGTTCCCAGTTATTTTCGTGTAACGCGAAAGCAAACCCCGGGGTATCGACGTTTTTCGGATGCCGTGCGTTTTCGCGTGTATGTACACACCATCTGCGTTCGCGTTCCACACAAAGCGTTCCGGTACAATATTTAAAGCTTCAAGTATCGTTCGTTATTTTTTGACGAAATGAAAAAACATCGGAGAAAGCGTTGTTTCGGGGAAAAAGTGCGGCCAAACATTTCGTTGCAGTAAATTGCTGTTCGTTCATTTATAGAAACAACAATGTTTTCGCGGTGATATAACGCGAGGCAAAGAGGGTTAACCGGCTTTCGAGAATAGATTAATGATATATGAAAGCCAGAAGTGTAATATACGTATGTGCAATGGTTACCTTATCGAGAACTTCTGTATCAACAGCCGGTTATAAATTAACGGTATTTGTTTATTATATTACGCTGCAAATTTGCGCCTCTTACGCAAACACGCTGCAAGGTTATTCAATGTTTTTGATGGTCTGCTGCGATGCTGATTTATCTCGTAAGCGGCGTCATGGTTCAGAAATGTTCTCCGCGAGAGCACGTTTAAAAGTACTTTTAAAAATCATTGCATATTTATTGCGGTATCTGACATCAATACAAAATAAGGATTGTAGGAATAATTCAGTACTCGAATTATACTATGTGATACTATATGATCATACTATGTGATCATACTATGTGTTCATACTTTGTGATCATACTTTGTGATCATACTTTGTGATCATACTTTGTGATCATACTTTGTGATCATACTTCGTGATCATACTTTGTGATCATACTTCGTGATCATTCTTTGTGATCATACTATTTGATCATACTTTGTGATCATACTTTGTGATCATACTTTGAGATCATACTTCGTGATCATACTTTGTAAGCATATTTTGTGATCATACTATTTGATCATACTTTGTGATCATACTTTGAGATCATACTATTTGATCATACTTTGTGATCATACTTTGTGATCATACTTTGTGATCATACTTTGTGATCATACTTTGTGACCATACTTTGTGATCATACTTTGTGATCATACTTTGTGATCATACTTTGTGATCATACTTTGTGATCATACTATTTGATCATACTTTGTGATCATACTTTGTGATCATACTTTGTGATCATACTTTGTGATCATACTATGTGATCATACTTTGTGATCGGATGAGTATCGGTACAAATAAAGAAATATTTTTAGAGTCATCAATTCTATAAAGTAACCACATATGTAAAAAAGAACGTGAAACAGCGTAACCGCAAAGTAACAGAAGAACGCATAGAACGTTAAAGCAGAAAAGACGCAAATTTACCGTCGAAAACACGAGGCTATCGAAACTATTCAATACACACGGCGCATGCCATTCAATCTCGATCGGATCACTGGTCTATCCGCTCGCGAACAAGGTATGCGCGAATACCTGCTGTTCGTGTAGCTGGAAATTGAGAAGAGGTTGCTCCGAATGAAGACGATGAGAAGCGTGCGAGAAGAAGCTGCGAGCGAGGGAGAGCGAGAAACATCGGGGTGAAAGAGAATGCAGGGAGCGAGACTGCGAGGAGAACCACCTGTAACCGCTTATCCGTTGCTACTTATCTCTCGGTGTTTACAGATCGTGGATAAGATTACATGTTCGAGATAACGCGATGGGGAATGAACGCATTATCAAAGTATCGCTCGACGCTGACCGCAAGCAAATTCGTAGGGATACTTCTTGATCTTATCCTGTCTTTCGATGTCACGGAAATTTTGCATTAGATATTTTAAGGAGTCTTAGACACCGATTAGCACTTTGTACTATTTTGATAAGTCTGACATACTTGTATTGCTTGGTTTTTAATATTTTATGTATTTTACTCGAATTGTGAATACTGTTGGAGTTGAAGTTAATTTGCACAGTCAATGATTGTATGACACCAAATTGACAGAACATTTCAACTTTCTTTGCCTGTTTCAATATTGCAGCTGTGATTAGTTCGACGCACCTGACAAATCATAGCAAAGGGTTAAACATAATTGAACGTATACTTTCTGAACTATTCAATTATATGAAGTTGTATGAATATTGAGAAGAAGCGTTATAAATTGAATATATTAGAATTAGTAACGGAATGGATTGCACAGGTTTAGCACGATAATTGGCAAGAATGTTGTTCCCCATTTATAATGGTTTCCCATCTTACTACAAGTTGTATAAGCAGGAAGCAATTCATGTTAGGTATTCTGCTACATGTACGTATATTTTTTGCGCGCTTATCGTCACATGCATGGTGGTAGTTCGTATTTATGAGAAGTGGTTTAATTTGTTTGATTTGTTCCTGTTGTGCGTATGTATAGACATAATTATAATGATCTGAGGAATAGAGGGACATCATTTCTAAAACTAAAAATGTAGGGATATTGGGAACTAGAGGTTCGTATGAGACTTATATGTAGGATTTATATGTAGGTTCGCAGAAGTCTAGAAATATTAGGATTTAATTTAATACATCTTAAAATTAATCGATTAAAGTCATCTTGATCGGATAAGATCGAGAGTCCAAGATCTGCAAAACAAAATCTTTTTCCAATGGAAACGTATTCCAAATTACAAGTGGAAAGGTCGAACGGCGTTCGGGAAATGGGTGATATTTTCGTTAGAATAAACCGAACGTGGTATAGCCTAATCTTAGAATATCGTATCTGCTGCAGACGAGGCCGTGCTCGCGGCATTTCAAAAAGAGCAACACTCGAATTGGCGACGAATCTAACCGCGTGAAACTGCAACGTGTGCGCTTCCTCTCTCTTCGTCTGTTCTCTCTCTGTCTGTCTAAGTTCGCCGTGCACGAGTGCATGCGTCGAAACAAGCAACGTGCCTAGCACGACCGCTCGAAGCAGCCTAGTCGACGCTGCAACGAGACAACAACGTGGTAGTGGTATAACACGCTACTTTAGGGTCAACGCATTGCCAAGGTGGCGGCCATGTGGCACGTTCTGGCGCATGGCAAAGCGCTTGCGTGCACACTCGACCCGGCTTATCCTTGATTGGCTGCCTCCGTGCATACTATATCGCACCAGCGTGCTGCGCTTCTGCACTCACCGCTATTATTAATCCCTTTACGGGGACACTACCTATCCTGAAACCCAAATAAATGTTTCGTTCTCTTTTTTCCTCTTTTTAACTTCGCTATCTAGGTTCGAACGTATACGCTATATTGCAAGTTATGTTAGGAACGACCAGCGTAGAATGGCTTTATGTAACGTCTTCTTTCAGGGCAAGTCCGGTAATGTACGGATTATTCATTTTATCGTGCACTAACATAATCGTGATACGTGGTCGATATAATGTACGACGTTAACAACGAGATATGAATGTAACCCGCGGATGTACTATCTCTGGCGATGTAATAAATGGCGATATATCGTATGACGATATATCGCGTGAAACATAAGGGCTAAAAATATCACGAGCGGTGATATAATGTGTAGTGTGATGTGCAAAGCGTGAGAACGTTAAATATGGCAATATAACTTATGTGAATATCATGCGTGATAATGTAACGCGTAGGTACCATAACTGGCAATATAAAACGAGGAAATATTAAGTGGGGTAATATGATGTACGGAAATATCATGAGTGGTGATACAACGTGTGGAAATACTATACGAGACAATAAAACACGTGAGGATACCATGATTGGTGATGTAACGCGTGGCAATACTATACGTGGCTATATAACGCGAGGAAGTACCATGCGTGGCTATATAACGCGAGGAAATACCATGCGTGGCTATATAACGCAAAGAAATACCATGCGTGGCTATATAACGCAAAGAAGTACCATGCGTGGCTATATAACGTGAGGAAGCACCACGCATGGCGATATAACGCGAGGAACTACCATGCATGGCGATATAACGCGAGGAAGTACCACGCATGGCGATATAACGTGAGGAAGCACCACGCATGGCGATATAACGCGAGGAACTTCCATACATGGCGATATAACGTGAGGAAGCACCATGCATGGCGATATAACGTGAGGAAGCACCCCGCATGGCGATATAACGCGAGGAACTACTATGCATGGCGATATAACGTGAGGAAGCACCACGCATGGCGATATAACGCGAGGAACTACTATGCATGGCGATATAACGTGAGGAAGTACTACGCATGGCGATATAACGTGAAGAAGCATCACGCATGGCGATATAACGTGAGGAAGCACCACGCATGGCGATATAACGCGAAGAACTACCATGCATGGCGATATAAAGCGTGAAAAATCCATACGTGGCGATATGACATAAAAATACCATGCGTGCATGTATAGCTTCTAGAAATATCATGCATGGCCATATAACGCGTGGAAATAACATACACGTCGATATAACTCACGATGATACAGTACGTGACAACAGACCGCTCAGAGAAAATTTACGAACATTTTCAGTTTCTATAACGAAATCCATTTGAGCCAGTCGCGACAATGTTGTTACAGTAAACTTCGATCAAGAGCGGATAACAGTTTTCCATGAATTCTATTCATGATTCATTTTCAGTGACTAATGCATACCGTTGTATTAGAACTAGTACACTAGAATGCGACGATTATACTAGACGAGTATCGAAAAAAAAATAGTGTTAAATCACGATCGGCGTTCAACAGGAGGTTTAGCGGATCCAATGCGATGAAGGCTACTCGAGCCTGTCAATTGGTTCGGTTTCAGCAGTAGTTTCGAGTTTGTTGATTTACACGCTCGCTACCAGCACTCGTTCAGAAATGTGTACGCTACAAATTGGCCGTGTTTTCCTTCTACAATATAAAATGAAATATAACTTTGCTATTATACCGTTGGGAAACGCTATCGTATCGGTTTAATCATCTTAACCGATAATACGTTCGATTTTATTTTAGTATCATGAATGTTACAACGATGGATAAACTGGCGATTCAATCGAAAGAAGTTTTGAATGACCGATGAAAGCACCAAAATAGTTTGATCTTTCTAACGTGACAATTTTCGGACGATTAGCTTTAGCGTTAATAATAGAATACCCAGGTAAATCTATCTACACATTGATGTCCGAAGATTTATTACTTTCCTGTTGGAATATTTCAAACCGTTCTACATTTCTGCTCTCTGGATATTTTCATGATCATTGTATATTCATGCACACGTTTCAGATACTCTACATAGATACTCTGTTGCAGAGAAAATCATGAACAGTGAAAATAAAAAAGATTATCTTTAAAAATTTTTATGGAGGTCAGTAGATATAAAAGTCCTACATATTGTGATTATTTATAGTTCTCAGCTGTACTAATGTGTTACATTACTTTCTGGAATAAGTCATTTTGTAAGCACATTGAACTCATGGTGGTCAAACACGTGTAACACAGAGTGGTCCCCGACAAAAAATTAGGGCGTCCACACGTGACACTCATAACGCGTTAATGTCTTTTCTGAGTATTTTTAATTCTTCCTTTCAAGCCGGTGCAACGATAGCTACTTCACAATTTAATTTCGTTTAAAATCCCCTTTCGCTCCGGATAAGACACGCTTCAGAAACCATAGAAACTCAAGTTCCTACGAGAAAGTAGACTCGTTGAGAAGAAAAGTACGTGTAACAAAATCAGTGTCGCTGGTTAAACCGATGAAAAGTTAAACCGCAGGTAAATAAAAACATCGGATCGAATAAAAAACGTAAAAACACGTATTTTATCGCGGTGATACTTGAATTCGATTTTATTTTGTATTCAATTCAAACTCTTCATTAATATGAATCCTGTTCTTTTATGTATGAGACATCATACAGAAATTTATACGTATTTTTGACCGTCTACGTCGACGCGATAAAACATCAAAAACATAGCAAAACAGCATTTCGATAAACGTTTAATCGAATAAAAAAAGAAGCTGAAACGGTAAATTGCTTTATTTGAAATTCAAATAACGAAATAATCCAAAGCAAATTCGTTCGTTCAAATAAACACACGATTATTCAAAATAACACGCGATCAGATAATATAATATATTACTCGAAAGATAATTTTTCAAATAGTTTATACGGATAATGCCGGGTTTGAAATATAACTGATTCGACGTGTAATTTATTGTGGCACGGAATCAGCGAGTTTCGAGTTCTCGCGTAACGCGATATCGCGTTATCGATTAATCGTATGTACCTGTAAAACGTCAACCGTTCGTCGGCCGGGAGTATTTTATGAACTGCGAACGGTAGCCACGAAGAAAACTGGCGCAAAAGCGGGGCAAAAGTTGAGCAGAATCCAGCGAAAGGATTAAGAGCATCGAGGCCACGGCATAAGTAGCGCATGAACGAAACGACGCGACGTTCGCGATGCGACGTAATGCAGAAACTGTCGTTGCAGTTTTCAAACATCCTTCTTACGAGCTGCTAATTGATACAATAGATTTTCTAATAAATTTACAGGGAAATGCGACAATTTGGATAAATGACTTTAGTTGCAAATTATTCTTCATTAAATATTTTCCATTAATACCTTCATCGGTTTTTAAAATATTCATAACTGTCAGGTTATGCAATTTTCAAGTACACTTATTATAATAAATCGATGGAACACATGTATGCATCATGGATTATGTCACTCGTACGTTGTATGTGGTGTATATTGTATTTCTTGAATATTAGTTCACCACGCGTTGTATTTGCTAACTAAGTATTATATTCGCTCCATATCACATTTGGCACGGGTTGCATTGGCCATGGATCGTGTCACCCACGTGCTGTGTTCGCTATGCGTTATATTCTCTATGCGTTGTGTTCTCTACGCGTTAAACTCTCAACGCGCTAAGTTTTCTACGCGTTGAGTTTCCCACGCGTTGAGTTCCCGACGCGTGGAGTTCCCCGCGCGTTGAGTTCCCCGCGCGTTGAGTTCCCCGCGCGTTGAGTTTTCCACGCGTTGAGTTTCCAACGCGTTGAGTTTTCTATACATTGAGTTCTCTACGCATTGAGTTCCTGACGCGTGGAGTTCCATAAGCGGTGAGTTCCTGACGCGTTGAGTTCTCGACGCGTTGAGTTCTCTACGCGTGAAGTTCCCCACGCGTTGAATTCTCTACGCGTGGAGTTCCCCAAACGTTGAGTTCCCGACACGTGAAGAACTCCACGCTCAAAAAACTCAATGCGTAGAGAACTCAATGTGCAGAAAATTCAACGCGTAGAAAACTCAATCCATAGAGAACTCAATAACTTCCAAAATATTAACGAAATACGATCGTTAACTCTGAAACGTCGATATCGATAAAATATCATTTCATCACGAATTTGTGTCACCGAATTACAACAGGTTTCCGATGTTTTCACATCGACCATGTAACATGCAGTAACCCAATATTGAAAGGGCACAAATTCAGTCATCTCGTTATAGGCTCATAATCACGGCTATTAACACTTCGTCGGAATCCTATTAATAGATTCCTTAATGGCAACGGTTATTGACTGAACCAATTATGTACTAAACCTTTGATGGTTAATAAAATTAAGATCTGAGGTAATTAAGAGGGTTTTCATAATGTTATTTCCATCCGCGAATAGTAGAATGCTAATAACCCTGGATTATATTAAAATCGAGATATTTCCCGAACAGCAGTTTCATGACTTTGATAGGGCGTATAATATATAATTTTCAGTAATAACTCTTATGGATAATTTTATAGTCGATAATGCTTGACCACACAATGCGATCACACGATATGTGTCGATATAACGCGCTGAGTTCTCTACGGGTTGAGCTTTTTGCGCGTGGTGTTCCCTACGTGTTGAGACATTCACGCGCTGAATTCTCTACGCACTGAGTGCTCTACGCGTTGAGTTCCCTGCGCGTTGAGTTCTCCACGCGCTGAGTTCTCCACGCGCTGAGTTCTCTACGCGTTGAGTTCCCCACGCGCTGAGTTGTCCACGCGCTGAGTTGTCCACGCGCTGAGTTGTCCACGCGCTGAGTTGTCCACGCGTTGAGTTCTTTACGTGTGGAGTTTCCCGCGCGCTGAGTTCCCTACGCGTTGAGTTTTCTACGCGTTGAGTTCCCTACGCGTTGAGTTCTCTACGTGTGGAGTTTCCCGCGCGCTGAGTTCCCTACGCGTTGAGTTTTCTACGCGTTGAGTTCCCTACGCGTTGAGTTCTCTACATGTGGAGTTTCCTGCGCGTTGAGTTCCCTACACGTTGAGTTTTCTACGCGTTGAGTTCCCTACGCGTTGAGTTCTCTACGTGTGGAGTTTCCCGCGCGCTGAGTTCCCTACGCGTTGAGTTTCCTGCGCGTTGAGTTCACTACACGTTGAGTTTTCTGCGCATTGAGTTCCCTACGCGTTGAGTTCTAATAAAATAAATAAAATATAATAAAGTAAAATAGAGTGATATAACTACACAAGTTATTGCAAACAAAGATATATTTCCAAAGCTATAACACGCAATTTACCAACATAAAACTGTTCAAAACAGCACTCGTGCTATATCAGTTCGTGCTTAAATTTCATTCTGCGATATAACTCATGGAACACGCGTCGAGATGTATTAATTTCCACGCTGCAGTTTAAAGTACAATGGCTGCTATAGAAATCATAGATACGCCATAGCCGCGACAACGGTTAAGTTTCGCGGCGGTGTGAGTGTTAATTATCATCTAGATTCCTCGGAGAACAACAAACAGTTTGTCACGAAAAGACCTATCTCTATCGCGCGAAGTATCTCGGGATAGATTTACGCGTAGGCACGATAACGAACTGTAATCGTCAGAGTTGATCGTGCTGGAAGAAAAAGGAGCATTCTGCTGCCGAACTTTCTCGTCGACGTCAAGATGAACGAGGATAAGCGACGAGAGACGATAGACGAAGTATTGCGGCGCGAGTTGCCGGTTAATTAAATGGAAGTTCCGCGTCAGGAGCTAACAAGTAAACCTACCCAAGTGTCACTCTCCGATTTTCATGAAATTTGAATATGTTATAGTACATGGAAAATTAGGGGACACGTATTTTTTTTTAGCTGCGGTAAAACATATTTAGGGTATGAAACAACCCCCCAAAGTGTGAGAGTAAACTGGAAAAATTGCGATATTTTCGAGATCAGTGAAACAATTTTGATCATTTTTGGTATGAAAGTATCTTTCGATAGAAGACAAAAATTGGCCTAGGTATGTTGGAAGGGGAGTGAAAATTAGGGGGTGAAATACCCTAAAGCGACCAATTTCTTGCTGTAAAAAAATCGGTTTTGATCTGATCGAAATAAAATCTATTAAAACTTCAAGAGGAAAGTTAATTAGGGAACACGTATTTTTTTTTTTTTTGTTACATAAATATTTGGGACGTAAATAACTCCTAAATTACCGCGCTCGTTTGGCACTACGCATGAAACACCTTGCAAAACTGTACCTCTTAACTGTTCGATCTTTTTAATATATCGGTTTTTCACGTTACTGAATGGAAATCTGAAATCAAAATTCAATATAACGGATCCATTATGGCGGACGAAAACTCGAAAACCTACTTAAATAGACTGTATCTGTAACATGCGATTTTCAAAATATAATACAATTTCTGACATTCATTGTTAGGTGTGTAAGGTGAATCAAGCGTGTTAAGAACATATTGTATATTGTTTATAACAAAATTGTTTGAACAAAGGAATTAATAAAATATGTGATCGATGTTTCCATAGACATTTTTTGCATACAATGAATGCTGTCATCAGATTTTAAAAAATTTCATTTTTAAGCAATATTGTTCAAACAATTTTGTTATAAACAATATACAATATGTTCTTAACACGCTTGATTCACCTTACACACCTAACAATGAATGTCAGAAATTGTATTATATTTTGAAAATCGCATGTTACAGATACAGTCTATTTAAGTAGGTTTTCGAGTTTTCGTCCGCCATAATGGATCCGTTATATTGAATTTTGATTTCAGATTTCCATTCAGTAACGTGAAAAACCGATATATTAAAAAGATCGAACAGTTAAGAGATACAGTTTTGCAAGGTGTTTCATGCGTAGTGCCAAACGAGCGCGGTAATTTAGGAGTTATTTACGTCCCAAATATTTATGTAACAAAAAAAAAAAAAATACGTGTTCCCTAATTAACTTTCCTCTTGAAGTTTTAATAGATTTTATTTCGATCAGATCAAAACCGATTTTTTTACAGCAAGAAATTGGTCGCTTTAGGGTATTTCACCCCCTAATTTTCACTCCCCTTCCAACATACCTAGGCCAATTTTTGTCTTCTATCGAAAGATACTTTCATACCAAAAATGATCAAAATTGTTTCACTGATCTCGAAAATATCGCAATTTTTCCAGTTTACTCTCACACTTTGGGGGGTTGTTTCATACCCTAAATATGTTTTACCGCAGCTAAAAAAAATACGTGTCCCCTAATTTTCCATGTACTATAACATATTCAAATTTCATGAAAATCGGAGAGTGACACTTGGGTAGGTTTACTTGTAAGACCGAGAAGCCAACATCCAGTTAGTCGAGCAGTCCTCGCGACTGGGGAAACCTTTGAAATGAGGATCCGGAAAAACTGAAAGAGGACGGAACAATCGTACGAGAGAACAAACGACGGAGAGAGAAAAAATAAAGCAAACAGAAACGCGACAAACAAGACGGCGAACGATAAGAAAACGGCGAGAGCTGAAAGTAAAATGAAGAGGAGTAAAACGATTAAGGGGGACGATATATCGCGTTCCACTTCGGTAAATCATCGATCGGGAACACGGAAATGGAATCTAAGGGCGAAAAACTGCGAGACACCGTGGAGAGAAAAATGAAGAAAATAGAAGTCGAACTGAAGAGTGAATGATGGGATTATCTTCGAGAGGTTGTTGCAAGAAATGCTCAGAGAAAAACGAAATAAGTACACGGATGATATAGCGTCGTTCTCATAAATTGCACATATATTATTTACGGTGATCGATGCATTATTTTCCCGACGATACCCGCACAAGGGATGTCGCAAACGAATTTTTACTCGTGCCACCATGTTCCTCTTCGTGACTTCTTGTTATACATTTTTCATGAATTTCGTTGCACCGTTGTTGGCCAGTCAGTCTGCACCGCGTGTATTTTATCCTTCTACTTTAACCTATTGCAAACATTTTTCTTTTGTCTTGGGACATGTTTCAGGGTTCCGATGTCCCTAGATCCCAGTATCTCCAGATTACACCTTAAATTTTAATCTTATTGTTAGATTCAACTAACATGTCTAGATCCAAATATCCTAGCTGTCAATACCCCAGATCTTAATATAGGTAAATTTCAAGATACATATATTCCTAGATTATAATACCACAAATTCTAATTGTACTCTATACTAACTAATACTTTATTCTAACTATTACATCTACACGATATAACTAGATTGGAATATTCTTAGGCCATGATATCCCTTATTACTGGATATCCAAATATTATTGGATACCGATACCACTAGGATCAAATATCCCTAGGTCCCGGTATCCCCAGATCTCGATATCTCTAGATCCCTAAATATTCCCAGGTCCCGACATCTCTAGATCTCAATATCCCTAGATCCCCAAATATCTCTAGGCCCCCAAATATCCATAGATCCAGAAATTCTTAGATCTTGAAATTCCTAGATCTCAATATCTCTACATCTCGAAATCCATAGATCCCAAAACCCTAGATCGCTAAATCCCTAGACCTCCAAATAACCCTAGATTCCAATATCTCTAGATCCCGAAATCTCTAGATGCAAATATCTCTAGATCCCGAAATCCCTAAATCTCGATATCCCTAGATCCCGATATCTCTAAATCCCGAAATCCCTAGATTCCAGAAACCCTAGATCGCTAAATCCCTAGATCCCAATATCTCTAGACCCCAAATATCCTTAGATCCCGAAATCCCTAGATGCAAATATCTCTAGATCCCGAAATCCCTAGATCCCGATATCTCTAAATCCCGAAATCCCTAGATTCCAAAAACCCTAGATCGCTAAATCCCTAGATCCCAATATCTCTAGACCCCAAATATCCCTAGATCCCGAAATCCCTAGATGCAAATATTTCTAGATCCCGAAATCCCTAGATCTCGATATCCCTAGATCCCGATATCTCTAAACCCCGAAGTCCCTAGATTCCAAAAACCCTAGATTGCGAAATCCCTAGATCCCAAAAACTCGAGATCGCGAAATCCCTAGATCCCTATATCCCTAGATTCCAATATCTTTAGATCCCAATATCTCCAGATCCCGAAATCTCTAAATCTCGATATCCCTAGATTCCGATATCTCTAAATCCCGATATCCCTAATCCCTATATCTTCTAAATGCAGTTTTGATAAAAAGTGGGGCATTATGGAACGATACGGTCTCGATTCGAGTAAAGGCACCGTAAGAGGAAATTCATTGTGCTAGGTTACGATCTGGAGATAAAATTAAATGACCACCTTAAATCGGATCGTTTCTGTATGAGCCGAACAAACATCTAAAACGCGTGCACCGTGGGTACTACGTTACGACAGAAGGCACCGAGAGCCGTAAATACAACAATTCGAGTCGCGTCGACCGCTTTCTCACGACCCTATTGTCAGAGCAATCCTACGTAACGGTACGCAGCTCCGGATGTATAATACTACGGTTCTTTTTTAGAGAAACCGACTGCTCGTGACGCCGCAAAACTATTCGCTACCATTATTCCATCTTTTCGCAACTGGAACACCCTGGAAATTCCTCCAACTATCGTGTCTAGTTAACGAGCACAAATGGAACATGATTATAATATCTGCGGATTCGTGTTTCTATCACGGGAACTTAGGTTCTTTGTTATCGATCATTTGTCAACGTGATTGCACCTTTTTGTTCGTGCAAGAGCAACCGAATCGAAACGCATGATCACGCGGCACGGTATTATCGACTCGAATAAAACCAGATAGAATTGATCGAAGTAGACAGGAGTAGAATTCGAACCGCTTCGAATCTGTACTTGCCAAGACGATATCATTGGCTCTACGTTGCAATATCTACTAAAAATAAAAGACATCTGCGGAACGATAAGAGAGAAAGAACGATACGTCTACGGTCTACGGATTCATGTATCTTACATAGTAACAAGAAGAATGAATAGAGAAGTTGCGAGTCTCTTGGCACACGAAGAGCGTCTTTTTAAATACTAAGCGATCGAAAAGAACGTCGGCGCCAGACGGGCTCCAATACCACCGCTTACGATGATAATTTATCGCATCCTCGGGTCGACCTAATTGGGTTAGGGGAACTTAGACTTTGCTCTTTTGCTTCGGTACCAACTTCGTCTCTCGTGCTATTCTCCCCTTGCAGATACCACGGATCTATCCACCGAGTCGGCGACGCACGGCTTACACACTTGTTTATACCGGTAATTGCGAAATTTCAACTGATATTTACAGACGGGTTCGCACGCTAACATACGAGCTGAACCTATGGCGATATAACGCGAGGTAAAACCATTTGTCGTTTGTATGGAAAAAATGGAAATTGAGTTCTTTACACGTGCAGTTCCCGACGCGTTGAATTTTCTATGCGCTGAGTTCTCTACGCGTTGAGTTTTCTACGCATGGAGTTTAAGACGCGTTGAGTTCCCTACGCGTTGAGTTCTCCATGTGATGAATTCTCCACGCGTTGAGTTCCCTACGCGTTAAGTTCTCCACGCGTTGAGTTCTCCACGCGTTGAGTTCTGCACGCGTTGAGTTCTGCACGCGCGGATTTCCCTACGCGTTGAATTCTCCACGCGCGGATTTCCTTACGCGTTGAGTTCTCCGCGCGCTGAATTCTCCACGCGTTGAGTTCTGCACGCGCGGATTTCCCTACGTGTTGAGTTCTCCACGCGCTGAGTTCCCTACGCGTTGAATTCTCCACGCGCGGATTTCCCTACGCGTTGAGTTCTCTATGCGCTGAATTCTCCACGCGCTGAGTTCTCCGCGCACTGAGTTCTCTACGCGTTGAGTTCTTTGCGCGTTGAATTTTTTACGCATGGAGTTCCCGACACGTTGCGATTTCCACCCATGGAGTTCCTGACGCTTTGAGTTCCCGACGCGTTGAGTTCTCTACGCATTGAGTTCTCCACACGCTGAGTTCTCCACGCACTGAGTTCTCTACACGTTGAATTCTCTACGCGTTTGAACTCGCCACGTGCTGTATTCTCTACGCGTTGTGTAGCGCGAGCTGTACCGTACCTATGGCGATATAACGCGAAGTATCACGCAAAAAGCATTCGTCGTTTGTGTGAAAAAAATGGAAATTGGAACGCGACATCGATGAAAATAAAAGTCGATTCAATTGGTCTTCCTTTCCTCGATATTTAATTTATTGAATTAATTCGCGGAGCGCTAAAAATATCGCGGTTCGTTGACGTCAACGAACACTCGGGTATTTCACTTAATTAATACGTTGTGAAAAAAGGTTCGATTCAACGCTCTCGGGGATCCCCGTTTATCCCGACGGAGATTTTTCGTTGCATCCAACGAATTGACCTTTCTACTGGAATTTATCGTGGCACGCGCAATAAAACGGACAGAATGGAAAGAAATAATCTCTTTCCCAGCAAGCGTCACAGCGTAACAGGAAGTTCTTTTATAATCTATTATCTGAAACGATTACACGGTTGTTGCAAAAGAACAATAACGGTGTGTACCATAATGCGGCATAACTTCGGTAATGGCGTTCGATACGTCTAAATAATCAAAATCGTTTATACGTAACGTTCGCTTCGTGCAATTTTATCTGCCTCTGTCATTACGTCGTTGCCTATTACACGCTCGATTCTGAAATGTCAACAATTTCATGCAATTCGATAATGCAAAGTACCACCTGTGACGCGTTAATTTGAAGCTCAAAGTTTACCGAAAATGGTTGCATCACTTTCTCAATGTTTCAATCCCTAGAAAGCTAACGTGTTCTGTGTTAAACGATTATGCTAACCATTCGTCTGCTGAACTGTTCGTATCTTTGAAGTTCAAACACAGCATACATTTTGCAATACTTGTATTCTGAAAAAGGTTATTTCTTTTATTTGCATGTAACATCATATGCGTTGGCTATCAGACGCATCAAGTGTGTATGAGCGAAATTGTGTGAATAAATTCCCATATGAATCTAGCATCCATATTGTTTAAAACTTGTTCATTTATCTAGTTGGAAATATTTGTAGCAACTACTTGAAACTGTGAATAATATAAAATATTGTAAAAATATTTGATGTCACAAATTTAGCAACGTTTTCAGCTTCCATGTGGCAGTCAACAAGTCAATGTGAATTTTTCGATAAATTTAACTCCTTATTTTACCGGCGGCAACCTCGTGAACGTGTGAAATTTATATACTGCAGCAAAGCTTTGATATAAGTGATCTACACGATATAAGCGAAAGACCGGAGATCCGAGAGCGTTTTAAAAGCCTTTATTTCCTTATGGCGATGCACGTGAACGATTCGAAGCGGTCTTTCGAGAGCGTTGGCCAGTAACGATAAGAAAAATTCGCGAAAGTTTCCTTTTAATCCATTAAGCGAGATTTCGTTCCGCGAGGCGTTGCGTCGGATAATTAAATTACACCGCGTATCGAAGGATCGTTGAGAGGACGTTAAGAAGGCATCCCGATAGAAATTCTTCGGGTTGAACGAATTTCCTTCGTCTCGGTCGAGAAGTGAAATCTCCGTTGGGCTCCGTCGGCACGCGTTTCGCTAAGTGGAAGTTACGGTGCATCGGTATTGCTGGAACTTGATTCCGAGTAACGTTAGCGGATTTGAAAGGCATAGACTGCAATTGTTTTCTCGAACGGCACGGCTCCCGATGCGAGTACGTATCGATTCCTCTTGTTCCTTTTGCACCGGCTTTCTCTTGCTCGATTCCTTTTACATTGTTGCGGTAGTAGATTTTTTCGAGCAAAAGATTGCTCGAGATGAAATCGAGAAAAGATATTGTACCAAAGGCGTTGTTTATTGTTCTCCGGGATACACGACTGGAAACCTTCCAACTACGTAATGTATAGCTGAAGTGCCTTTATGGATGCACGTACGATGTATCTGCATCGTTACGCGTTAACCGTATCGAGGTCAAGGTCTAATTGTAACTGCAATTTTCTTCAGCAACTATTTCAATCATGTGTTACTACTCTTCCCTTACAAACTTCTACATTTATCTATTTCTCAAAAATGTTCAAATTTAAAAACTTCGGGAGCTACAAACTCATATTATACATATAATACATTACAATATAAATTTGATAGCTCAATTTGAAAATCAGTAAATATTATAAATTACTGTTCCCTTACAAACTTCTACATTTTTCTATTTCTCAAAAATGTTAAAATTTAAAAACTTCTGGAGCTACAAACTCATATTATACATATAATACATTGCAATATAAATTTGATAGCTCGATTTGAAAATCAGTAAATATTATAAATTACTGTCCCCTTACAAACTTCTACATTTTTCTATTTCTCAAAAATGTTAAAATTTAAAAACTTCGGGAGCTACAAACTCATATTATACATATAATACATTGCAATATAAATTTGATAGCTCGATTTGAAAATCAGTAAATATTATAAATTACTGTCCCCTTACAAACTTCTACATTTTTCTATTTCTCAAAAATGTTGAAATTTAAAAACTTCGGGAGCTACAAACTCATATTATACATATAATACATTACAATATAAATTTGATAGCTCAATTTGAAAATCAGTAAATATTATAAATTACTGTCCCCTTACAAACTTCTACATTTTTCTATTTCTCAAAAATGTTAAAATTTAAAAACTTCTGGAGCTACAATCTTATATTATATATATAATACATTATAATATAAATTTGATAGCTCGATTTGAAAATCAGTAAATATTATAAATTACTGTCCTCTTACAAACTTCTACATTTTTCTATTTCTCAAAAATGTTAAAATTTAAAAACTTCTGGAGCTACAAACTCATATTATACATATAATACATTATAATATAAATTTGATAGCTCGATTTGAAAATCCGTAAATATTATAAATTACTGTCCCCTTACAAACTTCTACATTTTTCTATTTCTCAAAAATGTTAAAATTTAAAAACTTCTGGAGTTACAAACTTATATTATATATATAATACATTATAAAAATAATTTGGTAGCTCGATTTGAAAATCCGTAAAAATGATAAATTTAAGGAATTATGTACGACATTTTCTGATCAGAAACAAGACGTTATCATTTGAGTAAAAGTTCATATGAATTCCTTCAGCGTATCATGCATGCGAAAGATTGCGAAATAACAAAAGTGCAGCGTAATCCCGTTACAATATAAGCGATCGCACACATAATCGGTATCGAAAAGCTGTTCTCGATTCGCATTCTTCGATTTGATCGTTTCGTGTCTGAATGTCGAGGCAATCAAATTAATTCGGTTAATGCCATTAATCGATAACGTTCCGTCCCTACTCGTTAACAGTTATCGCGTCGAGATTACCTTTTCCGATAACGCGTCGAATCGCGTTAAATACATCGCGCGATATTCGAACGGGTTGTTCGTAAAATAATTAAAAATCTTTCATTGTCGATAGTCTGTCGAAGCACGAGACGAATATCGGATTCCGTTTGAATCGTTGGCAGACCAAGCTCGAAGGGGAAGGGGGAGTATTAACGATGCTACACAGTCGGATGGCGAAATAACGAGGAAACCGGGACTCAACGATATCTGCACGCCCGCAACGGGACGCATCGCTTCTTTTTTTCTCCCTTTTTCATCCCCCTTTTTCTTTTTCCCGTTCGCTCGGAACCTGTCACCATTAACGTTCCGCTCTTCCTACTCGTTCTATCTGCCTCCTCCTGTCTCCTCGAAATTATTCGCGATTTTCATTCATCTTCCGCCTCGTGATTCTTGCTTCGCGAAATTGTTGCTGTTTTAAAGAGAACGCTCTGTATTTCGGCCGGTGGCGGTAATTAGCGTAAACGTGGAGGAGGTTCCTGGATTCTTGGAACTCGCCCAATATCCTAGACATTGTTTATGTGTTCGTAATAGTCGATAGTCGTTGTTGTTACGAGTCATTACGCTCCTATCCTAGTTATCCTTCACCCGTGGACACGTGCGCAAATGTGGCAATTTTTATTGCCACATTCATCAATTTCAAAATTTTCTTCTCAAATTTTTCGTTTACAAAAATCTTTAAAGATCAATAATTATCCTTGTTGCCCTTATCAAATTTTACTTTACTTTTCATACCTTAATCGTGCCATTTATTTAGCAGATGTCAAGACTAACTATTTAGGACTATAACATTAAAACGAATAAAGAAAATCAAAATGTTGTGAATATTTCATATTCAAGGATTCTTGATAATGCAACTTATAGATGGATTTGATTTTCAAATTGAAGAGCGTTCAAAATTTGAGTAAGGTTTGTCACATTTAAGTTGTAAGTGCGTCACGAGTGAGACTCGTCAAAGCACGAGAAGGGGTTAATTTAGTCTTCATCAACTTGAATATGATTTATTTATGAATTGATATTTGGTTATAATCATCCTCGATGCAAAAGTGTTAGAGTGAGATGTTAATTTAGAACGCATGTTATGCATGCAGATATATTATTGAGGATTGTCTGGAACGGTTCAACTTGTCTATTCACGATATCTTCGACGATATTTGAACAGAGAATAGCCGGAACACTGGTATCGTGAATGATACATGGATCTCTCGTAGTTCTTGTTCGTGGCTGTTATCGTCTCATTCGGTGGTAAAATTTTCAAGTGCCCTTTAACGTTCTTCCCAATGCGACTGCTGTCGAGTTAACGGGGTCGCGGCTGAATTCCAATGCATTGTATTCGACAAAACTTGTTCAAATTGGAAGGAAATTCCTCAAAAACTGCAATCTTGCGCTCCTCGACAGTGCCGTGCAAAAAATTGAGAATCACCCCAATTTGAACTCTATTTCGTTTCGAGTTTTTATCGCGTGGAGAATTCTCCAAGTTGAAAAATACGAGAGAATCGTTGTATAATTGCCAGGAACTGTACGAAGTTTATTAAGGTCCTACGGTAACATATGATAGGTAACATATTGCGAGTAATTGGAGCGAAAGAACAGTGGGTTTTCATCGGATAACGAAAACGTGGCAAGATCCGAAAGCCGGTGTTGGCCAGAGGTTATGCGTTCTTATGCAATTCGGTACTTCCTTGTTTTTCTGGTTCGCGTTTCCTCGTGTCGGCTCGTCTTCGCGGTTAGGCAGGTCGAGATAGCTAGAGCGAACGCTTGGCTACGTTCAAACAGCGGTTAAATATAGCCCGATCGCGGAGTACCTCACGAACGACGATGAACAAGCTACGCTCTCTCCCTGGCTCGCTCGCGTACCGTAATTATGCGACAATTACAAAGCAAGGACACGCTTCACACCGACACGTCGCGGACGACGCCAGAGCAACGACGACGACGTTCGGAAACCGACCATATTCTCTCTCTCTCCCTTTTCCTACGTTTCCACCGACCAACGTCTGTCCGCTTAATGAGCTACCATCGCGGAATTCGAGGGAAACCATTTACCGGCAAACAGTTTCTGTAATGCTATCAAAAGTAGTAGCGGAAAGCGGACAGAGCCTTTACTGCACACGCTAATGGGGCCTATAGTTGTAACTTTGATGACGAGGGACTGTTAACGCAGTCGAAACGATGATTTTATTAAAAGATTACATCCGCTCGCGGTGGTCTTCTTCGTATTAAATAGTACTATCGTTCGAGAATATGGTAGGTAACTGATGATACGTCGAGATATGCAAATTTGGAACTATCGATGCGATTGAGCGTCTTGCCGCTATATATACTTTAAACTCTACTTATATTGCCATGGACAGGGCTGGAGAAGCGCATGTTTCTTAGAATTGGCAATATAGTCAGAGTTTCGTCCCATAGCTGTACGATGGATGAATACAAAACAAATAAAATGAGCGGTCATATAACGAGTGGCGAACGTAAGTACAACTCATGGAAAGTATAACGTATGGCGATGTAACACGAGGGAAATACAATGTATGGCGACATAATGCGTGGAGAATATAATGCATTGCGAAAACAATGTGTGGCGATATAACGCGAGAAGAAATACAGTGTGCGGCGATATAACGCGAGAGAAGTATAAAGTATGGCGATATAATGCGTGGAGAATACAATGCATTGCAAAAACAGTATGTGGCGATGTAACATGAGAAGAAATACAGTGTGCGGCGATATAACGCGAGGGAAGTATAAAGTATGGCGATATAATGCGTGGAGAATACAATGCATTGCAAAAACAGTATGTGGCGATGTAACATGAGGAGAAATACAGCGTGCGGCGATATAACGCGAGGGAAGTATAAAGTATGGCGATATAATGCGTGGAGAATACAATGCATTGCGAAAACAACGTGTGGCGATATAACATGAGGAGAAATACAGCGTGCGGCGATATAACGCGAGGGAAGTATAAAGTATGGCGATATAATGCGTGGAGAATACAATGCATTGCAAAAACAGTGTGTGGCGATATAACGTGAGGAGAAATACAGTGTGCGGCGATATAACGCGAGGAAACTAAAATGTACAGCAATATATCACATGGGGAATACAACACATTGCTAATACAACACGTGGCGATATGACACGTATTGGGAATGCAACGTGCGGCGATATAACGCGAGGAAAAGTACAGTACATCAGAAATATAACGTGTGGTGATATAACGCATAGCATGGTAGATAGAATATGAGATGACTTAACGTATAAAGCGTGCAACACGTGGCTATATGACACGAAGCGATTTAACGCATAACAATCTGACTATTCGGTTATACAACGCGTGGCACTGTAACACACAAAAATTCGAGTACCGTAATTGTCCTAATTTTCCGTTCCCCGTAGAATTAAAGTAATCATCCACTGAATCATCGAATTAGAGTTATTTCTGCAAAAAAGAAATTCACGGTTGATGCACGAAATCAAAAAACATGATTCGTCGAGGGTTCGCGTTGTTGGAGTTTATTAATCGAACTCGATGAAATCGCGTTGATTTCGGGTGAACGACGGTGGAGCGGGATCAAAATTATACGGTTGCTGGGAAAGCTGTATCGATCGTGGCTAAGTTTACTCGCGAAATAAATATCCGGCAAATTGAATAGGTTAGCGTGTCGTGCTCTGCAACGTGGTTGTTAATTGTATTTGTATCGGTATCGTATAACATTGATGCACAGGTGATTACCGAAAACGGAATTACCGGCACGAGGGGTAGGTTCCGTACGTTCGTGGCTAATTTACCGCTGAAAATCGATTGGTTAAAATTTTAATACGCCATTGTTGAAAAGATGCCACAAATTCGAACGGTCGTTCTATATATCTATGTAGAATTATTCATAATAATTTATATGACTTTTGATTAATTTCCTTCCATTGGTGATTTTAAGTTATTAATAATCAAGTTCCCATACAATTTTCATTTCAAATTTGATTAAACGAACTGTCATTTGTATAAAGGTTTCTCGACATCGGTGTTAATAAACTTTCTCTTTACTTTTCAGTGCCTCAACGAAGTTATGTCCTGTTTCATCTGGGACTCTTGAGGACGCTTCACTTGTTGATCAATATGTGGTAAGTTTTAAATTACACTCAAAAGTATCATCAATTCTCGGTTTAATTAGACTTATCGTTAAGGAAAGATAAATTCAATGAGAATTTTTAAAAAATATAAATAAACGTATTTTAAGAAAATGTTCTTTAATTGAACACTAAAACGATTATTCGTTAAGACGAACAGTAAATATAACTATAATTACGAATAAACGCACTGCCAGTTTAATCGTGTTGACACACTGATCTTGATAATAATATTAACTCTTAACATACTAAAATACGATATAGATTATAAAAATATCAGTAGCAAGTTTTTTATCGTACCGCTTCTGTTTGCCGTTTAAAGTAATTCCCACTAATAATTTGATTAAACGCGCGTCGTGAGGGTGAAGGTGTTAATGAGATTTCTTTACCCACCGGTGGCGATCATCAGGACAGTCAACACACCGAAACACCCTTTTTCGAAGTCACACACGAAAAACATTTTCCCCCTGCGAAAGGTATATTTACATACCCTGTGACCAGGCGATAATCATATCGATCACTCGGCGAGAATCGGCGGTCCGTATTCATCGTCGTGATCAAATATTTGCCGATATCTCATCGCGGCCCTCACCGGCTATCCCGTATCCCGTAATATTTTCACGGGCAGCTATTAAAGATTCCAAAGCGTAGGGGAACCGAGGGATGAGCAGGATGATGTTTAAACGAGGTTAATGCGAAAAAGAAAGGAGGAGCAGGATTTTTCAGTTACGGGTCAACCGGCCAGGAAATAATCTGTTGAGCGGAATCTCTGGTAGAAATTGGTAAAAGCGAGAGGCAAGTGCGCGTCGCTGGTGGCGTTTTCTCCTCTTGACGTAACGGCGAGATAGCAATCCTCCCGTGGTACCCTAATTAAATTGAATCACGAAATACCCGGAGCAGGAAATACCCAATGAAGACTTACATTAACAAATTAAAGTGCCTTCTCGTTCGAGGGATCCTTGGACATTTGCCAGTCTCCGTTTAAAAGGGAAAAACAATCCGCGGATTTTTATCTCCGAATGATCAACTCTATTATAATTTTCATGCACGGACGATCAATATGGAGACTTTCAATACTTCGGGGTCCTTGATAGTAATTTGAAAGTGTGGGAATTTTTGACTCAATATTTATTAGTAAAATATCGTCCATTTATTGACAAAATATCAAACTATATTGGCTATAAAAATTGTGAAATATTGAGAATGTAATTGATCGTCCAAGATGTTCCATTACAGCTGTTCCTACGTGGGCAAATAATCGTCGTCCGTAAACGCGAATTCACTTTGCGACAGCATTGTTCTTGTTCCTTGGTCCGTATTCGCTCGAACTCTGACCCGTTTCTAAAACGGATGTTATCCTGGCTGTTCGGGTTATGCTATGCTCGCGTATCGATCGCTTTCACCCCACTGTGTTACCTTCCTAGCCAACGATTTCCCCGATACCGGAGATCTCGGTGAAATTGAGGTAAAATATGCGAGCTACGATCTCTCGCGGATCAACGGTAAGAACGGGGTCCTGGATTTCCTTCGGAATAAAGAAGTAACGTTATAAATGCACGGCGTTAACGGGACCGATCGCTCTACCAGGAGGTTCGACAAATCGAAATCTTTTACTTAAGTAGCTATTCGAATTTTTCAATCCGAATGCCCTTGGTATTCAAATATTCGAGTATATTTGAATTTTAAATACAAATTCTACGTAATCCTATCGGTATTCTACTTTTCGATCTAAATAGAAACACGAAGTTACAAAGATCGTAGATGTGAAACTTACGATTATCGTAACATTGGTGATCTTTTCGTCGAAATCGAAATAGGTAACATATTGTATATCGAGATTTTGCCGGTATCGCAATGTAGAAGTTTTCTGTACGCAAGTTCTTGAAGGAATACCGATTAAATCGTGAAACGCGGATCACGAGATAGCCAGGCCGCAAATACATACGTCGACGCCGGGATAAACCGGCGTCGTCGGCAGTACGAGATGAATCAATAAACCACGGCGTCGTGATCCCGCATGCCGAACGTTTACGCGGACCCGGTGCGGCCGTCCTGCCACTTTGTCGTTTATTTTCGCCGACTGTTGAAAAACTCTGGAAAAATACTCGATCGGAGCGTGTCCTAAAAACCTCCGCCCCCTCTTCGCGAATTGCTTTTCGTTCGATCCACTTTTTATCATCTCCGCTCCTTTTTTTCGCTCTTTTTATATCGAATTCCGTTCTTGCTTCGATCGTTTTCCTATCATCATGGATGAGCTATGAAACGAGTCTCGAACGAGGAGTGTCCTCGTGAGAAAAACAACTTTTCTTCGTCGTTTATTGACTCGTTATGTACGCACGTTAATACTTTCATGGTCGCATGCTTTTTATGGGACTTCCAACTATTTTAATCCTATATACGTTCTTTTTCTTCAAAATGTTACATTAAGAGATTTACGTTTCGCGAACGTAGTACTTTCGTAACGTTGTGGTATTTCTACACTATGTATCGTCACGTTCAGTACTTTCACGCGTTATATCGCAATGCATAGCATTGCTTGTGGTAATTTCATGTGACAAATACTTCGTAAAGTATTTCCTCGCGTTATATAGCCACGTCTAGTATTTGTACGTGTTACATCGCCATGCGTGGTACTTCTTCGCATTATATCACCGCGCTTGGTACTTCCTCGCGTTGTATCGCCATGCGTGGTAGTCCCACGCGTTATATTGCCATGCATGGTACTTCCTCGCATTATATTACCATGCGTGGTAGTCCCTCGCGTTATATTGCCATGCGTGGTAGTCCCACGCGTTATATTGCCATGCATGGTACTTCCTCGCGTTATATCGCCATGCGTGGTACTTCCTCGCGTTATATCGCCATGCGTGGTAGTCCCTCGCGTTATATCGCCATGCGTGGAAGTCCTACGCGTTATATCGCCATGCATGGTACTTCCTCGCATTATATCACCATGCGTGGTAGTCCTTCGCATTATATCGCCATGCGTGGTAGTCCCACGCGTTATATCGCCATGCATTGTACTGCCTCGCGTTATATCGCCATTCATGGTAGTCACATGCGTTATATTGCCATGCATGGTATTTCCTCGCGTTATATCGCCATGCGTGGTATTTCCTCGCTTTATATCGCCGTATGTAGTATTTCCACGTGTCACATTACTTTGCGTAGTATTTCCACGCGTTATATCGCCATAACACAGCTTAATAGCGTATAAATCGCACAGTACTAGTTCGATAAATTTGAATTTATTACCGACCTAATAAAAGCCATAGCAATTCATCAATAGCAATGTGTATTCGAGTCTTTTTGTAAATCTCAGAGTAAACCCGATCTCGTATCCTCTGGTTAATTAATTCCGTTCCACTAAGAACACGGAAGCCAACGAACGAACGAACGAAGAAGTCGATTTAATCGGATTCGGAATTTCCTGGACGCTGGCGAGGCGAGCGTTTATTAGGTACATCGAGAAAGATACGACTTCCTCGTTCTCGTTGCGAGAAGAAGAACGATAACAAAATTTGCGCCAACTCGTATGTTGGTATATGTAAGGGGTGTCTAAAATTGGATTTCGTACGAGTCGAAAAAGCGGGATTAGTCGTCTGGTCCGCGAACTGGTGGCAAGGGAGGAAGTTGTTAGTCACGTTCATGACCATCCGGAGAATGACGACGTAGTTTAGCTGCCAGGACGTTGCTTTGGATTTATTGCGTCCCCGACGGGAAACTCGACAATGGGGACGCGATTCTCCTTGCCTTTGTCGGTTGCGATATCACCTTCGAAAGAACCTCGATCGTGGTAATCACCAATTTTCCGATAGAAATTGCGCTTCATTTACTAACCTCGTTTCACTCGAATCTTGTTAGGTCGGTTTATTGCTGTAGACTCTAACCTTGACGATATCTTACCAATATTATCGATATAAGTCTGATCGAGTTTAAACATTATACCAATAATCGATAGTAACACATCCACGAAACGTTTACTCATTTCACCCAACTCGTGCACCCATTTTTCGACCACCTTTTTTCGGACGACATACGCCCGAATTTTCGGAACAAATTTCGTAATCGCTCATTTAAATTTACCAGCTCGTCCCGGATTAGCCAACCGCGTAACAGTCGGCTTTTCCGTTCAGTTAACCGAAATGGATGTTACTTTTCGCCGTAAAGCTCGAATAACGATCTGTAATTTCAGGTACGCCGGCCAACGCGCCACAGTTCCACTCCGGTTTGCGTACGTGTGTTTCTCTCTCGGTAGCTCGCACTGTTCTCACCTTCATACGTTTCTCCGTTTGCCTACCTGTCTGTCTGTCTCCGAGCGCGTTCTCTCCGGTTACAGCGAGAGTCGCACGCGCGTGCACCCTATTCATCCCGATTATTATACTCTTCGCGGCGGGATTTCATAAAAGCTCGGCGCAACAAACGCGCTGCTGCTCCCTGACCTGCTTTTATTATTTTCTACGCTCCGTCCTCTCGCCTCCTTCCTTTTTTTCGCGTTCTCTTGTTAATTGCCAGGAGCAACAGGTTCATCTAACCCGAATCCGCGGGCTGAACGTTTTTCGGCTCTGACCACTGCGTGAATCTCTTAGATCAGTGTATTCCTGTTAAGTTCTTTACACTTTCGTATGTGTTTTAAATTTACTTTTAATCCTCTTTGTTACGATTCTATTGACTTGATGTTTGTGAGTCATCTTGGAGATGAGATATGTTTAGCACATAGTTCAATTCTGTGCAATTCAACCATGAATTAACTCGCTGTTATATATTTATAGATATCAAAGATCCATTCAGAAAGTCTCACTTTTACAGTAACTACGAATAAAACATGCTTACCGAACATGATCTTTTTTATCGATATGAAATAAAATTATACTAGAAAGAAAAGAACGAAAGTGTTAAACGATATCTCCTCGAATTATCCAACTTAAGTAGGAGAAATAAGTTACAATTAATCGTCGCTTTCCATCGATTTTACGACGCTATCCGAAATCGTTTGAACCCGTTTCATCCGACAATCCCTTCTCGTATCGACACCCCTATGTAATCAAGCGTTTCTCTTTGTACCCGTGAGCAACTAACGATCGAAAGTTTCAGCGAATTTGTCGAGCAATCTCGTCGAATCAACTGGGGCCTAGTTCCCCGTTCACGCTTTCCGAGTATAGATTGAGTTTCAAAGAGTTGAATGGGTCGAAGAAGATCGATCTTCTTTTTCATCCCCCCTCGACGATTCGCCGGAGTTGAAACTGTGCGTGTAACGGGCTACGGGGAGGTAAACTCGCGTTTACTAATTGACGAAACTTGGAACAGTGTTTGTTGGATGAACCGTTTATCGACTTCGACGAGTTTCTGTCTCATCGTAGATAAGCTCCGATAATAACAGCCGGAGAGAGATAGCACGAAATCCCTGCGCGGGACGAGGACGGGGAATGGGGAGGGATAAATCTTTAATGCGATTTGAATCGAACTGCGTATAATTCAACAAACGGTATACGCAGTTGTACACAGTCGATGAATTAACTGTAACGATGCCAGCGAACGAACACGGAAATAAGCAAAATATGTTCCTGTGTTTTATTATAATTCTGCATTGCATTTTTATTCAAAAAGACTGATTTTATTTTTTTCTCTTTAGATTAGATTATTATAGAATTTTGAGAATTTGGTAATTCTGGAATCGAGGGAATTTTTGGAAACTGGAGAATTTGTTAATCTTGGGAATCTTGGAGTCTTGAAATTTGGTAACTTTGGAATTTGGGAATTTTGGGATCTAGGGAATTTTTGGAATTTTGAAATTTGGTAATTTTGGTATTTGGAAGTTTTGAATCGTGGAAATTTTGGAATTTGGAAGTTTTGAGTCTCGGGAATTTTTGGATCTAGGGATTTTTGCAAGTCTAGGAAATGTTTGGAATTTTGAAATTTGGTAATTTCCGAATTTTGGAGTTTTGAATCTGTGAAATTTTTGGATCTAGAGAATTTTTTCAAATCTAAGGAATTTTTAAATTCGATAATTTTTGAATTTTTAATCTGAGGAATTTTTGGATCTAGGAAATTATTTCTTTGAGAATTTTTGAATTTGGGATTTGATCATTTTTCAAAGCAGGAAAACTGAACATAAACTTGAAAAGTGTCTAAATTTCGGAACTCTCCTATGTCCCCAACATGAAAGAAGCTTCTGACATCCATCATGCATCCCAGTAAAATTTCGCAAAAATTGAAAACAGCTCGTTTTGAAAAAATCGAGGAGGATCGTGAAACTCGTGCACGGCCGATTCGCTAATAAACGATGGAAATTAAACGGTAATTAGCTGCGGTCGATCCGAAATCGTCGAGTTGCACTTCCGTGACGCAATCGACAACGACGTGGAATGGATCGCCTCAATTTGTCCGATTGAAACTATCCGGACACTATGCTCGGAATTCCTATTAACCTTTCTCGATCTTCGTTCCTCTCTCTCTTTCATTCCCCTCGGTTCGGTTTCGCCCTCCTTCGCCCCATCGAGCTTGTTCGTTTTCCCGTGTCCGCTATATCTCTGTCCACCCCTATCGACGACCAGTTTGGGTCTGCGTGGCGCGATATTTCATTCGAAATGCCGAGAGAGGAATCTTAGAGCGATCCTTCGTCCCCTATTTTCCCGCGTGTCCCTCCGTTACTCGCATTTGTACGTGTCGCTTTCGCTTCTACCCCTCTGGTCCTCTTTCCTCGCTTTCTCCGGAATTTCCAGCCATTTTTTTACGCCGCCGGTTACGTACTGCCTCCTCGATGCTTCCTTCCGGGAGAAATTAGCCTTACCGGATCGTTTTACGGCTTCTTCGAAGGGGATCGCGAATGAGTTGTAACGGGATCGAGAAATTGTTTTTTTACTCTTCGACGACATTATCGTTCGTTCGATAAGTGGATACGATGTCGAGCTCCTATTATTTAATTCTTGATTAAGATTCTTGATGGAATCTGATAGCTTTGGTTAATGTATTTTTGGAGATTACTCGGCTTGATACTGCAGTTCTGAATGAACGACTAAAAATAAGTAATGGTTGAAGTAATGAGGAAAGTGATGGTAATTGATATTGATAGCTGGAATATGTTAAAATGATAAGTCAGGTAACTTTAAAGTCAGAAATAAAAGATGTATCGCTGAAGTAATAGAATACATAATCACATCCTATAATTGAAAAAATAAACGTTTTAAAATTAGTTACACTATAATTTAGTCTACCGTGAGATACTGTAAAATAATTTGGTCGCAGGTGATTAACTTTTGTCGAAACTATTTCCCCGACAAATTTATCGGAAGTGTTTGAAACATTGTGGCGGCAATTACATTCTGCTGACACTAAGTGACCAAAAAATGAGGTCAGTGAGTAAATCAGTCGATAAAGTTGTTGGAACCGGGTCGAGAAGCAGCCCTAAACCCATTAAAGTTAATCGAAGTCGATTGAAATCGAAGTCTATTGAGTGTAACTGCGAGAATACGTTTTAGGAAGTCCTTAGAGTCCTTCGATCGAAGTTCTCCTTTGAGTCGGTGAAACTTGTCCGACTCCTCTTTAATCCATCGATTATTATCGAGGTTTGCTGCGATCAAATGATTAGTAACTGCTTCGGTTGGAAAATTACATAATCGTGGTATTAAATGTTTTACCACTGTGTTTTATTGCAGTTGCTTGGCTACCGAGTAATCTAATCTAACTATCCTAACTTCGTTCCGGGCGAACTATAACTTCGACTTAAATCTAATTGTATCCAAATATTGATATAACTAATCCTATCACCCTGAACTTAACCTGAAACAATTTCGACTTAAGTCTAAGGGAATTCTGACTTAACAGTAGCGTCACTTTAGCTTAATTTAATTCTAACTTGACCTAAACTATTTCCACCCTCGATCTAATTCAATTGAAGTTTGGCTTAATTAGATCTAACTTCGACAAAACACGCTAGCCTAATTTTAACATGAATCTAATTTTAATTCAGTCCAATCTTAACATGATTCCAAACTAACCTTATTCTTAATCCAATTTTAATCTAACCCTACCCTCAGTCTGATTTTGACCTAACCATAACACAATTCTAACATAGAACCTATCTAATCTATAGCATACTTCTAACCTATTTCTAACCTAACCTTGACCTTAACCTAACCTAACCTAACCTAAACGTAATCACAAACCTAACTCTGACCTAACTCATAACCTAATTCTAATTTCCTTTTAACTTAACATTGACACTAACCTAACTCTAACCTAACCTCAACATAATTATAACCTAATCTTGATCTAACCCATAATCTAATTCTGATTTTCTTTTAATCTAACTTTGACCTTAACCTAAATCTAACCTAACCTTAACGTAATTATAACCTAACCTTGATCTAACCTATAATCTACTTCTAATTTATCATTAACCTAACCTTGAACCTAACCCAAATTTAACCTAACCTTAACGTAATTATAACCTAACTTCGATCTAACCCACTATCTACTTCTAATTTACCTTTAACCTAATCTTGAACCTAACCTAAATCTAACCTAATCTTAACGTAATTATAACCTAACCTCGATCTAACCCACAATCTACTTCTAATTTACCTTGAACCTAACCCAAATCTAACCTAACCTTAACGTAATTATAACCTAACCTCGATCTAACCCACAATCTACTTCTAATTTACCTTTAACCTAACCTTGAACCTAACCTAAATCTAACCTAACGTTAACGTAATTATAACCTAACCTCGATCTAGCCCACAATCTACTTCTAATTTACTTTTAACCTAACCTTGAACCTAACCTAAATCAAACCTAACCTTAACGTAATTATACCCTAACCTTGATCTAACCTACAACACATTCTAATTTACTTTTAATCTAACCTTGACCCTAACCTAACTCTAACCTAATCCTTACATAACTCTAACTTAACTTTAATCTAATTATAACCTAACCCCATGTAACCCTCCAACTAGTTCTAACCTAGTGTTAATTCAACGCTAATCTAAAATCCGAGTATACGTTGCTGTAACTATTCGACAATTAACTACAATATCCTACAATAGTGTTCATCAATAAACAATTATAGATTCCCTCGTAGTAAATTAAATTTGCCAACCAGAATGATATATACCGATGCGAGTTAAATGGTTCGATACACGAACGTACGGAATCATTTTCCATGCGACATCGCAATAACATCAATGATAAATAATATAACGATACACTTTAACGCGTGTAACAAACATTGGCAGTTGCAACAATTTAATCGGTCCGATACGTCGAAAGATACAGTTTGTTCTTGTTAATCGCGTACGAATGTTCATTTTCTATTAATCGCTCGATCGGTTTTCTGGCCGTTGAATCAGTTCTAACAGAGAACGTTGGCGCGATATTCCGGCTGAAATACGGGATCTTTTTTCGAGCCCTCGAAGGCATTCGCATTTATTACGAGCTTATTCCCGTGGAGGTTCCCGTGATCGGCTATATAACCGGCGCAAACACGACCCACCGCTGCCTCGCTTTCATTCACAGTCCGGAAATCAATTATTCATGCAGGATTCCCTTCTCTGAATTCTCGGCCGCTCGCTTCTTCTTCCACCAGCGCGTTTCACCTCGGCTCGATTGGATTTGAATCGCTGGCAAAGCTGCGTAAAAAATCGAAATAGAAGAAAGACCGATGTTGCGGAGCTCTTCGCTTCTAGATTCCTATTTACCGCGAGACCCGCGTTTCTCTTTGACTTCGCTGCCGTTATGGAAAGTCTAATGGCTTGGATTTACGAAAAGGAGGAAAAGAACGCGTCTGAAACAGAAACGGGTATATCGTTGAATAGGTAATTTGTAGTTGGGGTCAAAGCCGAACCACGCTTTGTCCGGTGTTCTTGAACGGATATGTGCCTGTTTGAAAGGCAACGCGTGTACGAATGAACAGTTCGGTTCTCGTGACGTTATCTATTAAAATTCTCGACGGAATCGTTGGATAATTTAAGGAGCAAAGGGGAACGTTTGATATTGCTACCTTTAGATATCTTTATTCGATAGGCGAGAATCGGTTTTTTTTATTGATGATTCAGACGTTATACATTTTGTGACTCACGTTCAATTCAGTATAGTTCACGAGTATAGTTAATGGGTTTGTATCATATTTATTATACTGCAAATTCTGTAATGATTAAACAGTAGCACACAATTTAAGTGGTACACTTGTGCATATATAGTTATATGGTAAGTTTAGTAGAATCATGAAGTGGCTAATAAAAGGTTGATTTTATAGTTGTATACTAGAATTGGTATAGTGAAACAATGATACGATATGATAGTCAGATAGTAACATGTATAGTTGTATAGTTGAATCAGTGCAATTATGAAGTAGTACAATAGTACTATAGTGAAATAGTGAGTGTATATGATGATGAAGTTGTGTAGTGCATATAGTTGTATAGTTGTGTCATTAACTCTATAGTTGAATAAATAGAATAGTGAAGTTGTAGACTAGTAGCATACTGAAACAGCAAGGTAATATGATGATGGAATAGTAGTACATGTAGTTGTATACTGAATAAGGGTAATAGTGAAGTAGTAGAATAGCAGTATAGTAGTATAGTGAAATAGTTGAATAGTAGTATGATACCATAATGAAACAGTGAAGTAAAACTATGCTAGTAGAATGAAACAGTAGAATAGTAATATGATAGTACGGTTGTATAGTGATATAATAATATGATAGTATAGTGAAGTAGTAGAATAATAATATAGTAGTATAGTGAAATAGTTGAATAGTAGTATGATTCCATAATGAAACAGTGAAGTAAAACTATGCTAATAGAGTGAAACAGTAGAATAGTAATATGATAGTGCAGTGATATAGTGGTATGATAGTATAGTGAAATAGTAGAGTAGTAGTAGGGTCCAATAGTGAAACAATGGAGTAATAATAAACTAGTAGAGTGAAGCAATAATATGTATAATGAAATAGAATAATGGTATAATAGTGAAGTGAAATAGTATGGTATTATAGTGAAATAGTAGAAGAGATAGAATCGAGCGATGCGTTAAACGACGAGTAACCAGAATACACAGCGTGAAATTTGCCGCAATTCGGATTCTGTAACGAAGCAGCGCGGAGCTATTGAAAGATTCTTGGGTCTCGTTAACGCGGCGAGGGACGAAGGCCGAAGGGACGGTAGCTTTTGTTCGAAGTCAGAGGGTTTCGGACACAGAGAGGACAAGAATGTCAGTGTGTATACACGGTCGGGGAATAATGGATAACTCTGGTTCGATAATCCGTCCGTGTTCGTTGTTGCCAATCGATGACAGGGCAATGGCAGAAAGACGAAAAGAGGGATGGAAAACGAGGGGTCAACAAGGATCACGGGTCATTGGTTTCTCGCAGCGGAGCACGGTGACGCGCGAGTTATTGTCGCACACGTGTCGGTTCGCGAGCAAATTGGCTTCTAACGAACAGCCGGCTAAATCGAAGCTCGCACGAGTTACTGGAAAAGCTTTCGAAAAATAATCTCTCTTTTCCTCTTCCGGTGTATCGTTCGCCGAATTGGATCGATACAGCGGATCAAATTGGAACTCCAATCATTTTTTTCTTTTTGCTTAGCCGACTGTGAACGATGGCACGAATTAGTCTTCCTTTTCTAAGTCTATAGTTTTTATTTCGTTCGTTGATCAAATATCGATTTACTACTTCCCCATGAAAACTCGAAACATTTTCGAATCACCATGAACTTTCTACGATAACATCGAATGTCTAGATGAAGGTAAATGAGATTCTACAAAGAATTACGATTATATAAACAGTGGATAAAAGGGTACACAAATAATTTATTGTACGCGTCAGACGAAACAGAAATGTTAACAGGCGCCGTTCATTTACGTTACAACGTAACCGGTGGCTTGTTCCCGCGGCCAATTGACGAATCAATTAATCCGAAATCGAGCGTAATGATTTTGTATCGGTGACTGGAGATTTATCGTGTCCTGGAGGGCGAACCGCAATTTTTCATCATTGATACATGGTCCGAGCAGCGTCGCGACAGAGTACAGGATGTTCATTCGCTCCACCGTTCCGTGTAACCCGCCCGGATTATATAGAATTCGTGGATCCCGATATCTCCGTGTTGTTCCTTTTTTCCTGCAACTTCCGGCGATCTGGCTGTCGGGACATTAATCACGAAAGTTCTCAAGGTTGTGTCCAGTTTGCAGGTTCCCTGGGGCTTTGAAGGACGACAGATGAAACTCGCAAAGCTGTTTTCGATTCTTTCGGGAAAAGGAAAAAATGGTTCATTTGAGAGAGTGGACGGCGATATAGCTCGAGGCGATATATCGCTTGGGGAATTGCATGAGTGAGAATTCAACGCGTGAGGAATTCGATATGTAGGGAATTCAATGAGTCGAGAATTCCACGTGGGAATTCACTCATAAGAAATTCAAAGTTTTGAGAATTCCACGCGTAGGAATTCAAGGTGTGGGAATTCACTCATAAGGAATTCAAAGCGTTGAGAATTTCACTTATAGGAATTCAAAGGGTTGAGAATTCCACTCACAGGAATTCAAAGCGTTGAGAATTCCACTCATAGGAATTCAAAGCGTTCAGAATTTCACTCATAGGAATTCAAAGTGTTCAGAATTCCACTCATAGGAATTCAACGAGTCGAGAATTTCACTCATAGGAATTCCAAGTGTTGAGAATTTCACTCATAGGAATTTCAAGTGTTGAGAATTTCACTCATAGGAATTCCAAGTGTTGAGAATTTCACTCATAGGAATTCAGTGTTCAGAATTCCACTCATAGGAATTCAAAGCGTCAAGAATTCCACTCATAGGAATTCAAAGCGTCGAGAATTCCACTCATAGGAATTCAAAGTGTTCAGAATTCCACTCATAGGAATTCAAAGCGTCGAGAATTCCACACATAGGAATTCAAAGCGTCGAGAATTCCACACATAGGAATTCCAAGTGTTGAGAATTCCACTCAAAGGAATTCAAAGCGTCGAGAATTCCACACATAGGAATTCGAAGTGTTGAGAATTCCACTCACAGTAATTCCAAGTATTGAGAATTCCATTCATAGGAATTACAAGTGTTGAGAATTCCACACGTGGGAATTCCAGATGTCGAGAATTCTACGCATGAGAATTCATTACATGAAGAATTCCACACACAAGGAAGTCAAGAAGTCGTGAATTCCATACTTGGGAATTCAATAAGTTGAGAATTCCACATACGAGGAATTCAAGTGTAGAAAATTCCACGCGGAATTAAACGCGTAGAAAATTCTACGGGGAATTCAACACATAAGGTATCCAGCGCGAATTCCATACTTGAAAGATTAGACGAGAATTCAACTTGTGCAATTTATCGCGAATCAGATATAATCCATGATGTCCTAATTTCACTCAAATATATGTAGCGAATATACATAGTGAACTAATGCACGGTTAATATTCCCACGAAATACAATTCATAGCAATTTAACGCATAGTAAGCTGTTCCAATATAACAAGTAGCAAACTAACGTATCGATCAGAACCCGTTGGTATATAAAGTACGAAAGTGTGTCACTAAAAACTCGCTTACCTTCCAATATAAAGAAGTGGTAATATAACAAGAGCCTGCTGTATTCCGAATAATTTTTACACGCTCGTAACCTCCATGTCGGTCGACGTTGTTCGAATAAACGTTTATTAATATTACATTGTATTTCGGTAGACCATTAATAATCACGGTTTAAATTAGTTACGCGCGCGCACACGAAATGAATTGGTAAGTTTGTCTGGCGATAGGAAGGACCAGTAATTAATTTCGACCTCGCGTAAGCGAATGTAAATTGCGGCTCGGTCAGGTATCGAGGTCACGTATTTATCGATCGACAAACTTGGTTTTTGCGGATTTTCATAAAGGGTCCTCGTGAAAAAGTAAATATCCCCTGTCGGTTCCACGAAAGCACCGTTTGCACGGCAATTTTTGTAAATTAATGAATTGATAAATCGTTTTCACGGGAAGTTGGTACTTCAGTGAAATATCGCTTCGATAACTCGATAACGAAGTAAACGCAGCTTCGGGTGTTCTCGGAAACGTTTCGAACAGGTCAGTTTCCACAGATTACGATCAGATAACGATATTCCGGGGTGAAGATCAAATATTTCCTAGAGATAGGAACCTACAAAAGGTCTTTCACGTTGCTACATGGACAAATAACAATGTCGTTACTGTTAATTTACAACAGCATTTCCCCATACATTTTCACGATTTACGTTTCATTCTACACGTACCTTTTACACACAAATTTTGTTACAGAGCTTCAAATATTTATTTGTAAATATAATACATTTCAATCGGTATCATTATTCGTTCAGAAAACAAGTAATATAACATAAATATCGACACAGTAAATTGTAGTACGATTTTCACTATTCACTCAAGTTCTAGTAACACATTTTTAGGTTAAGTAAAACGTGTGAGGGTTAATAATAAGGCGCACAATTTTAATGAACTAGTCTTTAATATAAAATACTATTTACAGAGGAATTTACAGTCGAGAAAAGCGATACTGATTGAAAAAGTTCGCGTAACATGGAGATGAGAACTTTGACGTCGCGTGCGATGTACGGCATGCAGCAGCGTCGCGAGGAGATTGACCGAAGAATAAACAAAATATGGCGCGTAGCAACGGTTGCTATGGATGCACGCTTTCGGGAATATTCGAGAAAGATATCGCGAATGTTTTTTACGCATAGTAATTCGGCGCGTAGATAATTCGACGCGTGGTAGTTCGACGCATAGATAATTCGATGCGTGGTAATTCGATGCATAGGTAATTCGACGCGTGGTAGTTCAACGCGTTGGTAATTCGATGCATAGATAATTCGACGCGTGGTAGTTCGATGCGTGGTAATTCGATGCGTAGATAATTCGACGCGTGGTAGTTCGACGCATAGATAATTCGACGCGTGGTAATTCGATGCATAGGTAATTTGACGCGTGGTAATTCGGTGCATAGATAATTCGATGCGTGGTAGTTCAGCGCGTAGGTAATTCGACGCGTGGTAGTTTGATGCATAGATAATTCGGCGCGTAGGTAATTTGATGCGTGGTAGTTCGACGAGTAGGTAATTCGACGCGTGGTAGTTCGACGAGTAGGTAATTCGACGCGTGGTAGTTCGATGCGTGGTAATTCGACACGTAGATAATTTGACGCGTAGGTAATTCGATGCGTAGTTGATGCGACTATTCATGGTTCTACATGTTCATAGTTTTTCAAAAATAAAATGTCTGTAATATTCGCAATTTCAATAATTCATAGATCCCATAGAAATACAGCTTCACCGTAAACAAATGAAAAAAAACGAAAGAATTATTTAGTTCGCTATTAAGGCACTCGGAAACTGCTCATCGCAGAAACTGGACCGAAAGTTTTATCATCAGCAGGCGAGCGATGACGCGGCGCTAAGAATAAGTCGCGAAGCGGATTAATGACCCTGATCGAGCGAGCGGCTCGAGAGATCGCGAAATCGAGCGAATCGGTTAATTGCCGCGTAATCGTGGCGAAGAACCGGCGAAGGAAAAGGAGGGAACACCTTTTCAGGCAACGTCGCGGCAATATTTGCATTCGGTAATTGGAAGGACTACCACTAACCGAGAACACGAAGACGAAGAGAGCGAGAGAGAGAGAGAAAGAAGGCGAAACGGAGGCTCGTTCGAGCGGAGAATCCGACGAGGCTGAAACACATGTACGAGATTCAACCTTCCGAGAAACCCTCCTTCCCCAAGAGGCCTTTCCGGTGTAAACGCCGCGTGATAAAAGATCCCGGAGAAATTCCGCCGTGAGGGAAAACTTCGTCGATCGTGGCCAGAAATTAAGCCGATTGATAAAAGTGGTGCTTTTGCGAAAGCCGGAAATATTCGATCAAGCTAATTCCGATCAAAAATATGCCGGTACCATGCACCGAATTACCACGCGTCTAATTATCTATGCATCGAATTACCTACGCGCCGAACTACCACGCATCGAATTATCTACGCATCGAATTACCTACGCGCTGAACTACCACGCGTCGAATTATCTACGCATTGTATTACCAACGCGTCGAATTATCTACTCGTCGAACTACCACGCGTCGAATTACCTATGCACCGAATTATCACGCATCGAATTACCTATATACCGAATTACCACGCGTCGAATTATCTACGCATTGAATTACCACCGCATCGAATTATCTATTCGTCGAACTACCACGCGTCGAATTACCAACGCGTCGAATTATCTATTCGTCGAACTACCACGCGTCGAATTACCAACGCGTCGAATTATCTACTCGTCGAACTACCACGCGTCGAATTACCTATGCACCGAATTATCACGCATTGAATTACCTATATACCGAATTACCACGCGTCGAATTACCTATGCGTCGAACTACCACGCGTCGAATTATCTACGCATCGAATTACCTACGCGCCGAACTACCACGCATCGAATTACCTACGCGCCGAACTACCACGCATCGAATTACCTACGCGCCGAACTACCACGCGTCGAATTATCTACGCGCCGAACTACCACGCATCGAATTACCTACGCGCCGAACTATCACGCATCGAATTACCTACGCGCCGAACTACCACGCGTCGAATTATCTACGTGTCGAATTACCACGCATTGAATTACCAGCGCGTCGAACTATTACGCGTCGAATTACCTAAAAATCCAAATATTTCCAATGCTGTGTAGCTAAAATCTTGAGTACCTAAAACCCCGAGTACCTAAAATCTTGAGTACCTAAACCCTGAGTACTAAAAAAGCCAAGTACCTAAAAACCCGAGTACTGAAAACTTGAGTACCTAAAACCCTAAGTACCAAATTTATCAAATACCTAATAGTGTGAGTACCTATTTACTCCGAACACGTAAACTTCCAAGTACCCAAAATATCTAATACCTAAATCCGTGAGTGTCTAATAATTCGAGTACCTAATTCCTCCAGTAACCAAAGCTTCAATGCACTTGAAATTTCAAATGCATATCAAAACCCATAAATAAATAAAATTACAAGTACCTAAGTCTCCGCGTTTCATAATCAGGTAATCATCTTTTAATACCACGCAGCATAATTAATAACAAGACGGTACACGCGAAATAGAGTTAAATCGCGCTGAAACCGAAGCACGATTTAAAACCGGTTAGAGAATTACAAAATAGATGAAGTAGCGTGCCACGCTTATTACCGAGTTTACAAATACCGTAATTTAATAGCAATTTTCATAAATAGATTTATGAAGAGCTGGTCCGATTAATAGCTCGTTCCCGACAGATTTTATTGTTGCGGAATATTAGAATTGATCGCGTTCGAAATTGACGAGCAGTCGATAACGGTATCGATAAATACGAAAAGAAAAGGAAGATTAATTCGCGGATTTTCGAACGATCTTTTTATTCGCGGTATAAAACGAGCAGATTCTATACCGTTTTGTAAACGAGATTGGAAGCTCTCGGCGACTTTCGCGTGCCGTAGCTTTTCTACCGGAAGCCGATTGCTTTTTCTCAGGCGATTTCCACTCGTTTCTATTTACTCTTTTGTTCCACGTTCCATGGTAATTCGTCGAACGTACGGTTCGGTTGCCGAAATAACGAACCCGGTCTTTTGGGATCGTTCGGGATTTTCGGCTGAAAATGTTTCGAGCGTGTTTCGGATTAATCGGAGAACTCATTTTCAAGTATACACTCTCGAATTTCCATTGAACATATAACGAAGTTATTTCCGAGTGGATCGATAGAAAATTTGTACGAAGGAAGTAATACTTTTTCAAATGTCCAAGTGTAAATTGAATGAGTACGCAGTATTTGGTTACAAACATGTAATATATGAATTGAACAAAAGTAACGATCAATGAACTCGTGAGATTTACAAGAATACAATTAGCTAAAATATAGGTAATTGGCGATATCACGGGATTTGGTCGTTATTGGTGTCAGTCAGGAAATCAACAGTCAATGTGTTTCGTTTTCGATAGGTTCAAATACGCTTAATTGGACTGACTGTTCTACATTTTCAGAGCCATGTCATAGAGAAATGGCATTGTACAAAAATTTTCCGAGTCGTTTTGTACAAATTCCATATTTAATGAGTCATAGAGAAAGCTTATAGTGAAGCATTATACAGAGCGTCTCACAAATAGTCCCTGAAATGGGAAGTAGCTGATGTAATTCTGAATAAGTTTTCCCTTTGCAAAAATGGGATTTGAAGCTTTTGAATTATTATAGCTTTTGAACGTTTTTGAATTATTAAGGAAAAACGCGGACCAATTAGAACGCGAGGAGTACGCGTGCGCAGACGCAAGAGTGGCAGCTTCGAATTTGGTTATTCGGGAGTTGAGGGATTTGAGGTTGTGGATTTGGGAATTGGGGAAAGTGGAAATTGGGGAAATTAGGAATTGGAGAAATTAGACTTGGGGAAAGTGGAAGTTGGGGTAATTGGGAATTGGGGAAATTGAAAATTGGGGAAAGTAGAAATTGGGGAAATTAGAATTGGGAAGATTGGGAATTGGGGAAAGTGGAAATTGGGGAAATTGGAAATTAGGCAATTTGGAATTGGTAAATTTGGAATTGGAGAAATTGAGAGTTGGGAAAAGTGGAAATTGGGGAATTTGGAAATTGGAAGAATTGGGAATTGGGGAAAGTAGAAATTGGGGAAATTAGAATTGGGGAAAGTGGAAATTGGGGAAATTGGAAATTAGGCAATTTGGAATTGATAAATTTGGAATTGGGGAAATTGAGAGTTGGGAAAAGTGGAAATTGGGGAATTTGGAACTTGGAAGAATTGGGAATTGGGGAAAGTAGAAATTTGGGAAATTAGAATTGGGGAAAGTGGAAATTGGGAAAATTGGGAATTGGGAAATTTGGAATTGGGGAAATTGAGAGTTGGGGAAAGTGGAAATTGGGAAAATTGAAATTGGGGAATTTGGAAATTGGGGAAATTGGGAATTGGGGAAAGTAGAAATTGGGGAAATTAGGAATTGGGGAAATTAGAATTGGGGAAAGTGGAAACTGGGAAAATTGGGAATTGGGAAATTTGGAATTGGGAAATTTTGAATTGGGGAAATTGAGAGTTGGGGAAAATGGAAATTGGGGAAATTGGAATTGGGGAATTTGGAAATTGGAAGAATTGGAAATTGAGGAAATTGGGAATTGGGGAAAGTAGAAATTGGAGAAATTGGAATTGGGGAAATTAGAATTGGGAAATTTGGAAATTGAGGAAATTAGGAATTTAAGAAATTAGAATTGGGAGAATTGAGAATTGGGGAAAGTGATAATTTAGTTATTCGCGAAAGCAACAGCTTTGCGCCTAGTAGCTAAGCGCGCGTAACCCTCGCGCTCTGATTGGTCTACGTCTTTCCTTAATAATTCCAAAACGAAGCTTGAAACCCTATTTCTGCAAAGGGAAATCTTATTCAAAATCACGTTAGCTACCCCCCACTTCAGTGTCCTACACTCATGAAACACACTGTAGAAGAATTTCTTAATTTCCCAAACCGCGTCATAGCGATGCGATAGTGTTATATTTTTCCCTATGATTGTTCGAACAAGGTTACCGTGAATGGACGAAGCAAATTGTACGAAAAGGGGATCGAACGGGATATTGTGATAGCGACGCGTCGAACGGTGGCACGAATCAAATTAATACACGGTGAGACGAAATCAATGTTTGGCCCGGTAGAGCCCGAGAGAACATCTATCGATTTCCGTAGCACGCGACGCGACGGATTCGCTTCTAAAAAGGCCGACACGGATTGGCCACGTTCCAACGATTTCTCGGCACGATTCGTACGGTGATTCGGCCGTCGGCCGTGATACACAGAACGCTTTTGATACGTGTCTCAGCTAATGTTAGCATTACTTGGAACACGAGGATCGCGAGAATAACGGGCACAATACTCGATTCCGTGCACGCGGTTCGACGCCAGACGAATGCCACACGAGTCCCCTGCAAATCTCTGCGAACATTGTACGCCTCTCCGCTTAGGATTACGTGTGTATACACTCTGTTAACCACCGTATACAATACCCCTATCGGCAACGTAACGTATCAACATTTTATAGATAATTTCTTTTGAATTTTATTGGGACTCGCTGACAAGTGACGACACTTTTTTGATGAAGTCTGGATGAGACCCTTTGTTAACCCTTTGCACCTGAGGACTCTAGAGCCATTTAAAATTTTAAACTCGAGGGATCTGCTATGTAGGCAATGCAAATAATTTTCAGTTCCTAATATAAGGACAATAATTTTTTTTTTAATGCCTTCAAAAAATTTGCCCATATTTACTTTTATGTGAATATGACTTTTCTATTGAAACTGCTTCGAGTTGCTGCCAATATGAGTGCAGAGGGTTAATCATCCCTCAATAATTTATTAGTGTATCGATAATTTATTTGCTGTGTTAGGTTATACATTAGCGATGCATACATTAGGTTACCTATATTAAATTGCAGACAAAGTAGGTTTATTCGTATCAAGTAGGGTGTGGTTAAAAGTATTCGATGAGGTTCAGTATTTGATACATTAGCAAACTGTTGTTAAATTAGATCACTTTATGCGTATCGTTTCAATTCACTGTTTCACCTGTGTCAGTTCAAGTTAGATTAATCAGTTAGGTCACATTGTATCAATCAATTACTATTGTAACGTTAGTTGGAAAATAATGAGTATATCTTAACACCAAAATCAGACCTCTTCCAATGATCATGTCATTTGAAGATCATTTCAGCTTCTCATTTTAAGTGACAAAAGTTTGCAAATATTTTTTATATATGTTTTAAGTCTCCATCGACTTTTACCGAGGTGATATTAATAATGAATTATAATACTGAATTAGTATATTAGTTTAAGTTATATCATTCATGTATCAACCTTCCAATTAAATTCTTAATTTTTATATTGGGGAAATTAGGAATTGGAGAAATTGCAATTGGGAGAATTGGGAATTGGGGAAATTGGGAATTGGGAAAATTGGGAACTGGGAAAATGGGGAATTGGGGAAATTGGGAATTAGGAAAATTGGGAATTGGGAAAATTGGGAATTGAGAAAAGTGGAAATTGGGGAAATTAGGAATTGGGGAAAGTCGAAATTGGAGAAATTGGAATTGGAAGAATTGGGAATTGGGGAAATGGGGAAACGGGGAAATTGGGAATTGGGAAAATTGGGAATTGGGAAGATTGGGAATTGGGAAAATTGGGAATTGGGAAAAGTGGAAATTGGGGAAATTAGATATTGGAGAAAGTCGAAATTGAGGAAATTGGAATTGGAAGAATTGGGAATTGGGGAAATGGGGAATTGGAAGAATTGGGAATTGGGGAAATGGGGAATTGGGAAAATTAGGAATTGAGGAAAGTCGAAATTGGGGAAATTGGAATTGGAAGAATTGAGAATTGGGAAAAGTGAAAATTGGGGAAATTGGAAATTGAGGAAAATCGAAATTGGGGAAATTGGAATTGGAAGAATTGGGAATTGGGGAAAATTGGAATTGGAAGAATTAGGAATTGATGAAAGTGGAAATTGATTCGTATTAAAACAAGCAGAGACATAAACTTTCCACGCATAATTATGCAACTCCGAAACGATCTTCGCAAGAAATTACAGTAATAGAAAATTTAACGGGTTTAAGAATATTTCATGAGCCAGAAGGAAGGAACAAAAGGCGATTAACCAAGACGCAGGTGTCTTCGTGCTTCGTGAACCCTTTCGATAGGTTCTCTGCTTACTATGGTAGACTATACCCGTCGTAGTTCGTTCGTGCAACACACCGATCATACTTAAGGAAGTCTCGATCCCACATACGCACACACGTGCACCTGTCTATGTACATTGGAACACGACTACTCTTGTCACGCAGCCATTCTGAAGTACATACAGGTTCCTCGTGTCCTCGTTTTCTTACTGTTTTATACAACCACTCGAGTCTAGGATCTTATAAAACCGTCTTTAGAAGCTGGAATTTTGTCTTTGATTATTAGTGGAAATTATGGATCACTCGTTATCGGTGTAACTGGGTAACTTTAATTTACAGTGGAACATGAGTTCATTTGTACAATTATTTTACTTCACAAATGTTGATGGTTTATGAATAAATGTTTGCGGTAATAGGTAAAATTTCTTCGTTAAACTTAGCTAATATAAAATTGTTTATGCAATAATTTTAAATCATTCTAAGATTGAGTAGCAATAATTTTGTAGAATTAATTAGGATTAATAATTTTTCCTACACAATACTTCGACTTTAATTTACAGTAAAACATGTATTATTTCCTTTGTACTATTGTTTTGATTACTTCACGACAAATATTGGTTCACAATAAATGTTTGTAGTAATTTCTGTAGCAGTTTGTAGTAAAATTTCTTCGCTAAAGTTAATTAATATAAAATTGTTTATAGAATAATTCTAAACAATTCTAGGATTAATAACAGTGATTTTATAGGATTAATTAGTACTTTGACGATGTGCGTTGTATACATATATTTGGTTACATAGGATTATTATATTGTCGAAGATATTGCAGGTAGTTTTCCCGATTACAACCTGAATAATTACTTATCATACCTCAATATTTAAGTTTCGTATAATGAGCTTTCAGATAATTTTACGAGTCAAAGTTTACGTAGCGTACGAAACTTTGCGTGCTGATGTAGTGTAACGATGTTGCGTCGGAAGAGTTAATGTTTCAAAACTCGGAAAGTGCAACGAAAGTATATGAAATCTCGGTATCTTGCATTCCTCTTTCCTAATTGAACAATATTGTAGCTGGCCGCGGACAAACGCTGTTTACTTCGGGTTTATGTTTATGGGGTTACCTATGAATTTACAAAACCTTGGAATTATTATATTTTCAAATATTTGAATTCTCAAATTTCTGGATTCTTAAATTTCCCGAGTTCTCAAATTTTCCGAGTTCGCAAATTTCCCGAATTCTCAAATTTTCCGAGTTCGCAAATTTCCCGAATTCTCAATTTCCCGAATTACCAAAACCCCGAATTCTCACGACACCGAATTCCCAAATCCCCGAATTCCCACATTCCCGAATTCCCACATCCCCGAATTCCCAAATCCCCGAATTCTCAAATCCCCGAATTCTCAAATCCCCGAATTCCCAAATCCCCGAATTCTCAAATCCCCGAATTCTCAAATCCCCGAATTCTCAAATCCCCGAATTCCCAAATCCCCGAATTCCCAAATCCCCGAATTCTCAAATCCCCGAATTCCCAAATCCCCAAATTCCCAAATCCCCAAATTCCCAAATCCCCGAATTCCCAAATCCCCGAATTTTCAAATCCCCGAATTCCCAAATCCCCCAACTCTCAAATCTCCGAATTCCCAAATCCCCGAATTCCCAAATCCCCGAATTCCCAAATCCCCGAATTCCCAAATCCCCGAATTCCCAAATCCCCAAATTCCCAAATCCCCAAATTCCCAAATCCCCGAATTCCCAAATCCCCGAATTTTCAAATCCCCGAATTCCCAAATCCCCCAACTCTCAAATCTCCGAATTCCCAAATCCCCGAATTCCCAAATCCCCGAATTCCCAAATCCCCGAATTCCCAAATCCCCGAATTCCCAAATCCCCGAATTCCAAAATCCCCGAATTCCAAAATCCCCGAATTCCAAAATCCCCGAATTCCAAAATCCCCGAATTCCCAAATCCCCGAATTTCTAAAATCCCGAATTCTCAAATTTCCCAAAACTCTTAAATCCACAAATTTCTAATCTCCCAGAATCCAATCGCAAAGAGAATAGTGGTACAATTCCATCTCGTACACGTATTCCCTCGTTATCGATCGATCAAACAATGATCGTCGCTCGCAGCCGCTTCCTAGATCAGGTGAAACCGCATTTTCTTGTTTTTGCGGGTTGCATAAGCCAGCAGGGACTCAGGTTCCGGTTGATCGTTGCTGGCGAGTACTGTTACGACGAGATTCCAACGGCAACGGAGTTTGTCGACGCGAACGGGCGTAATTTCACGGTGAAAAGTCGCAAGACCGGCAGCCGTTGCGGAGGAACGACCAAGAGGTTCAGACCGGTCGTTGGAGAGCGAACCAAGGAGGGAAACGGAACTGGCCAGAAGTCGGTCGTAACGACAAATCATAGAGCGAAGCCGGTGCTTATCCTCGGACTGGTCAGCCAGCGGGTCTGTGGCACACAGCCGCGGGCATAAATATCGTTCCCCTTGCAAAGTGGGTGGCTCTCGGGAACGCGTCAAGGAAAACGCTGAAAAACCTGCGTGCGATCGTCGTTTTTAAGTTCTTCGGTAAACTCGTTTTTAAATTCTCTTTCAACTCTTTGTCGTTCTTATTCTTTTAACCTGTTGGACTTTTTTGAGGAGTTTGACTTGTGACGGACTCGGGACGCACACTTAAAGCACTCGAGACGCACTCGTGACGCATTCTTGCAGCACTCGAGACGCACTCGTGACGCACTCATGACACTCTGCTATTGCATTCGCGACGCACTGGTGACGCACTGCTATCGCATTCGTGACGCACTCGTGACGCACTGCTATCGTATTTGTGACGCACTCGCGACGCACTGCTATCGCATTCGTGATGTACTGCTATTGCATTTATGACGCACTCGTGACGTATTTGTACTTCATCTGATAATTAATTTTACTCGTATTTTGAATACGTTTCAATTTGGGGTCCAAGTCCAGTTTTTTGCATAGTCAACGATTGATACCAAATTGACATCAAATTTCAACTTTTCATGTCTGTTTTAATATTGAAATTGTGATTAGTTAATTCTGATTAACAACATGTACATTTGTTTTGTGAAGAACAAATCAGGCTTGATACTTATGCTGTTGGTTAACTTGCTTTAATTTTTTTTAACTTTAGGTTTTTAACTTGCTTTAGGTTTTTTGTTAATTATTAATATTTGTACTTGCTTTAAGTTTCTTACTATTGTTATTACTACTTGAATTTATTGTAAGTTTTTTATCGTTATTATCACTTGAACTTGATATAAGATTTTTATCGTTATTATTACTTGATCTTGCTATAAGTTTTTTGTTATTATTATTAATTGAACTCACTGTAAATTTTTGTCATTATTATTAATTGAACTTGATGTCCATTTTATATCATTACCCTTACTTGAATTTACTTCATGATTTATGTAAACCTTGCACCTCAAAAATATTTAACAATAAGCTTCCTAAAAATACCTAACAGTAAGTCATTCTAAAAATACGTAACAGCTTTAATAATGCATCCTCAGATAAAAGTAGTAATCCATATGTAGACCACTTACCATATAAAAACGTACAACGCGATTTAAAATACAAGAAAGTGGCGCGAAAACAATGCACGTGGTACGATCGCGGTACAGGGAGTCGGAAAGAAATAAAGGATGAACGCGAGCTGGCAGGGAATGAAGCAACCGGGGAGGACATCGAGCCAGAACATAGGGCCAAACGCGATGCCGAGTATCAGGCTAGCAATGCTCGCTCCAATTCCCGCCTCGAATAAGCTATTAATATCGTGGGCCCGTCGCAAATCAAGCCGGACGTAAAGTATGCCTGGAATGGTTGGCTGATTCTCTCCTGCCTTCCCGTTCTCCAGCCTCTACGGCTCGGCGAGTGCTCCCACACTCGGACCAGCCAGCCCTAACCGTAAGCATTCGTATCCACCGCAACAAATTTTCTACCAATTTGCTCGCTCGTTCGAATTTTAAAACGTTTCGAAACGATTAACCTTTCGCACCAGTTTCTGCTGCGGTGAGCTTCTTTGCGTTCGTTTTATCTAATTATCTGATTGCATTATTATTTTTGTGTTTAATTTGTGTTTGAGAATTTGGGACATTTGGGAATTTGGGAATTTGGGAAATTTGGGAAATGTGGGAATTCGGGGATTTTGGAATTTGGGAAATTTGGGAAATTTGGGAAATTTGGGAATTCAGGGATTTGGGAATTCGCAGCTTTGGGAATTCGGGGATTTGGGAATTCGAGGATTTGGGAATTCAGGGATGTGGGATTTCGGGGATTTTGGAATTCGGAGATTTGAGAGTTGGGGGATTTGGGAATTCGGGGATTTGGAAATTCGACAATTTGGGAATTAGGGGATTTGGGAATTCGAGTATGTGGGATTTCGGGGATTTTGGAATTCGGAGATTTGAGAGTTGGGGGATTTGGAAATTCGGGGATTTGGGGATTAGAGGATTTGAGAATTCGAGGATTTGGGAATTCGAGAATTTGAGAATTTGGGGAATTTAGAATTCAGGGATTTGGGAGTTTGGAAATTTGGAAGTTCGGGGATTTGGGAATTCGGGGATTTGAGAATTCGGGAATTTGGGAATTTGGATATTTGGGAGTTGGGGACTTGAGAGTTTGGGAAATTTGGTATTCGGAGGGTTCAGAGTTCGGGAAGTTTGAGAGTTCGGGAGGTTGAGCGTTCGGGGGTTTGAGAGTTCAGGAGGTTGGAAGTTCGAGGGTTTGAGGGTTCAGGAAGTTTGGAAATTCGGGGGTTTAGAGGTTCAAAGGTTCAAGAGTTTATGAATTTGTTAGTTTTAAAATTTGAGAATGCTAACTGAAACAAAGAAAATGTCCATAAACAAACAGATACGACTCCGCGTCATTAACCCTTTGCACTCCTCAATTTCTTTTACCTACCGACTCCTTAATTTACAAAAAATATATCAAGACAGGGGTTCTCAGTAAAATGTATTGTAACAGTGCGAAGTACGTGACAAATACATTTTTCATTTATTATAAATAGTACATAAATAAAAATATATATATTTAACCAATCTAGTTATCTGAATTATTTACAAGATCCAAGAAAAATGTGTTGTTGAACCACACTCGACATAGGAGTGCAAAGGGTTAATAGTCTGTCAAGCATAAACCAAGCATAGTTTGTCAACTCATAATAAACGATTCCCTTTCAATTGCATGAAATGCATCCGAGTACTCGTGAAAAACCCTGTAGAGTGTACGTGGCTCGTTGCCTCGAGTTGCATGCGCACGGTCATGTTGCACCCTCGCTCGCACCCTCGAATAACTTGTCGCGTTGCACTCGGTTGCGTAGCGCATCGCGAGCATCGTTAGGCAACACGCTCGCACTTGGTCCGTCCATTATCGGCCTGCTCTGTTTCCGTTAACGACCGTTGCCCTTCAAAGGGACGGGTTTCGTCTTGTTACGTGGCCCTCGAAAATCGCGTATCGTGTTTCGTGCGCGCGTTTCCCCGCTCGAAAAGCGGTATCTCCTTACCGTTGGAAATTTCGCTGGAAAACAGAACGAAATTTCTCTGCCGTCAGCCACTCGAAGAACGAACGAGGTCAAAATTGTTCTGACGCAACGTTAATACAGTGATTCGGTAATATCTGCAACAGCCAGACTGCTCCTCCTCGCTGCTTTTGCGCAACGGTGGTTTTCCGTACCGAAACAAACGGCGATATTGCCGAGGAGAAGCGCGCGGCTGTGGCCAACTGTCCCTGCGGTTTTATGGAATTGCTCCTCGTGCATCATTCTCGCGATGAAAAGTTGCACGCTCGTAATTCCGTATCGTGAGAATCGCGATGCTTCTCGTTCGCGCCGAACCAGGGAGCTTGCGGTGGCTTTTGAACCTACGTTTCAGGAACGATTACTGTTTCTTCGTGCATTTTCGTTCCATACATTTCTTTAAATACGTGTTTATATATTACTTTTAGCTGGATTTTACTATTCTATTATACTGCTACATTAATATTCTACTATTCCATTATACTGGTACATTACTATACTGCTACATTACTATTCTACTATTTTATTATACTGCTACATTACTATTCTACTATTCCATTATACTGGTACATTACTATACTGCTACATTACTATTCTACTATTCTATTAAACTGCTACATTACTATACTGCTACATTACTATTCTACTATTCCATTATACTGGTACATTACTATACTGCTACATTACTATTCTACTATTCTATTATACTGCTACATTATTATTCTACTAGTCTACTATACTGCTACATTATTCTACTATACTACTATACCACCATACTACTATACTACTCTATCACCATAGTACTATACTACTATCCACTCTGTTATTGTTACACTATACCACTATGCTATTGTTCCACTGTATTATTATTCCATTATATTACCATACTACTACTCTACATTATTACTATTTCACTGTACTGCCATACCATCATTCTTCTCTGGTCAAGTTCGACTATACTAGTGCTCTACTACTTCACTATGTTACTGTATAACTATACTGCTACATTATTATTCTACTTCTACTATTGTTTCATTGTATTACCACATTATTATTCCACTCTGCTCCTATTGCACTGCACTATTGCTCTGTTACTTGACTGTGTTAAGTTCGACTATGTTTCTTGTTAAAAGAGTTATGTGAAATGAAATAAACAGGTGGAATAAATCAGAGTAAACGTTTATATGAAAATGAATGGTAATACACGTAGATACGTATAGTATGCATATAACATTCGTGGTAATTTGAACGTATCGGTAAAGATTGAAGACCTTTAACCCCACGAAATCAAGAGATCCCCGAACGCAACATGTTTAATTAGCCTATCATTCAAAGTCGGTATCCGCGAACGTTAACCCAGATATCACGGTTTAAGCACACGAACGTTTCGACTCGCAAGCGCCAAACGTCGCGTTAAACAATCCCCACCGAGTCATTAATCTTCCGGCGAAAGGTTTTCAACGCGTTTCTAAGCCGGCGAACGCGAGCGGAAAGCGAAGGAACGCGCTGAGAACAATGTCAGCAGAAACGATGCATAAACGTCCGGTCGCGTTGTTCGTCGGAAGAAATTGGATCGAGTCTGCGAGACGCGGGCTGTGTCGCACCGGCGACGATCGATTTCCAATGTCGACCAGCGACCCTAGCCTTAACGTCGTTTCCGCCGGAAGCTACGATCCTGCCTTGGCGTCGGGAAGTAGTACGTACAACCACTTGGCAATCCTCTCTCGAGACCTTGAACTCCTTGACTCGACTCGATTTGACTCGAACTCGACTGGTCTCCACGATTGCGAAGTCGTCCAGACGATAACAGATTATGTTAACATATTGAACGCGTCACGTCGTGCCAACTAAATCTTTGCGTTTCCTTCAAACTACTACCGGATACATTCGACAAGTTTTAGTCACTGGATTATTGGACGCTTTTATGTAATTCGGCAGAAGAGTGTAATTAATGGGTTTGTACAAATACCTCTATAGGAACTGATTTGATTTCTTTGGGAAAATGGGACAACTAAGAGGGGACAGCTCTCACTGTCAGCAATTCACAAGATGAATTTTGAAACTCATTTTGTGCTTAGAAACTCAAGGGCGCAGAATTTTGAAGACTTTAAGAGCATCTCAGGATTTGGGTCTTAGAAACATGCATACCTAGGAATTTATAAATTGTGGGGCTTAAAGAGGACATCTGGAAAGTTTGAAGCTAAGAAGTTTCAAGACGTTGTGTTCAGTGATGTAAACATTATAATACACGAAGAATTACAAGTGTAACTTAAGGATTTGTAAACTTACAAGTTTGAAAATGAGACACTTAACTAGTGTTCTTATTCGAAGGCCATAACTGAGACCATTTCCTAGTAGCACCTGTCTTAATTTTGCAAGAGGCAGCAAGTGCCATTAACTATCAATAAGACATTGATAATGGTTAATCGATTGTGTTTAATTTACTGGTCCGTAAAAATCGGTGAACGAGGCTGTTCAGCGTCGGCGATGGAACGAATAAAAGCTCAACGTGTTCGAATCGTACGTACACACGATGTACAGGGATAACGGGAGAACACGTGCAGCGGATAAAGGCATTATCTCCGTGTCTGTAGCCACTTAAGTTTCGCCGGTAAGTGGGTAGACGGGGGACAATGGACGCGGGACGCGTGCACGGGAAAAGAAGGAACGAGATCGACGGAGGGACAAAGAGGATCGCGATGGAACGAAGGGATATCAGGACGGGAGGGAAGATCGCGAGGGACAAAGGGAAACGGAACGAAGAAAGGTAGAGAGACGAGGCGTTGTACGCGATCTCCGAGACTAATGCTGGACTCGGGCCAACGGCAGCATCCGTTCCACAAATGTCGCTAAATATATACCTACCTAAGCTAACCGCTTCTAAACGGGCCACGAAACTTGGCCGATAGCGCGATAGAGAGAGTAAGCTTTCGGGAATGGCGTAGGAAAAACGAGGGGGACGAGATAGGGTGGAATCGGGATAGACAAGATGGAAACGTGGGGACGTGGAACAATGAGTGACCCACATACACCGGGGGCAAATAACAAGCGTGGTAAAGTAACGAGAGATAATACGCCTCCATTATCGTCGACCGATAACTCGAGTCGATGACACCGTGTTACAATATACCTAACGTATGTGTACGTGGCGTGTGTGAATGCGCGTGGACTCTTCGATCTACGTCGGTGGACCATTTGTGGACGTCGCGAAAATTTTAGGAAAATAGGAGGAAGGTGGGTTGAATGAATAGTACTTAATTCATTAGGAGAGTCGATTAATATTCTATGAATATCTTAGAAAGATGAGATAGGGATCATTAGGAACATCTATATAGAGCTGGGTACATCTACATATGTAGAACTTACAGATAGTCCTACAGGAAGTCTAAGAAGATCATAAGATGAACTTAGAGAAATTCTACGTAAATGAGCTACCTGATTCAGTAGATCCCAGAATAAGTGTACGAAAAGCACCTAACCTATGAAATTTTTTCCAAGTCAAAACTGGAATCAACTCATGCCAAAAGACCAAAAGTCGAGGTCCCAAATCTTTCTAACTCTGAACCCAGATCTCGTTCGATCTTGTCCGATGTTTCCCATCTCTCAGGATTCGCACCTCCAACAACATAGATGCTCGCGTTTCGTAATCAACGGACATTAATCATAGGGTTCGAGAAAGAGAGAAAACGTCGTCTGGTTCGGGTCGCGAGAGACCGTCGCGTAGAGCGAGGTCGACGAGTCGACGGTTGTTTCGCGGTCGTTGGTATTTCGGTACCGTCTGTTCTTTCTTTTGCTCCTAACCCGTTGCATCGCCGCACCTTTGCTCGTTCCCAGTTTCGTCCGTCGATCCTCTCCTCGTCGTCTATTTTTTTCGGCGTCTCTCTCTCGAACGGCGGAACGAGGACGAAGAATCGAAGCGAGACGACCAACGAAGAGAGCGCTGCGTTTCTGGTTGACCATGAGTACACAGAGTCGGCCATAATCTGCAGGTAGATCCGGTGCGAGAGGACGATCGTCTGCTCCATTCTTTCTACCTTCTCTATACGATCGTCTCGATCTCTCTCGAGTTCCTCGCACTTTTCTACGTTGCCCTCGTCTAGCTTTCCGTCTCCTTCCAGACACTCCAAGACCGATCGTTTAGCTTCGTGCGCACACCTGGACACTTTTAAAATGTTTTTTCAAATAACATCCCACTATTTCGTTTCTCCACAATTTTATTTGAAGAAATAATTTTGGAAATGGAATCAAGATACATTCGTCTGCTGATAGACACTGTTATGTGACATCATCCTTTTTATAGCCTCTGCAATCTTGCTGTTATTTTTAACGTTTCGGAGTTTTTAATTTTATTCAAGGATAATCTTGTAACTTGCGGTATTTTTAGTATTTTAAGATACTATGAAAACTTCGATATTTTCGTCCAACTTTTCTGGAGTACAATGGTCTCACTAATTTTAACATTTTCGTTAATTCATTCTCATAATCAATTATGAAGGTAATTCAGTTGATAGAAACAACAGATGATGGTATGTTAAACTTTTACTTAAATGCAAGAAGAAATAGATTAATCAAAATTTCTATAAGATAAAATGTTTTTGAGGAATATTCAGCTTCGTTGTTTTTTATTCAAAATCAATTGATATGTTCGTAACGTCGCTAAAATTGAAAGTAGCGAATCGAAGTATTATATGAAACAGCTACTTATTTTAATTTCAAATAAGTGGTCAGATTTGGTTGTAGAGATGGGTTGACGAAGCAGGTTGGGTGTTGCCGCAAAGCTGAACGGGGCTACCGCTCGATATAGGCGGCTCGAAAAAAGGATCAGATTAGAATCCTCCGGAGAGAACATAAATCCACGCTTGGCAATCCGAGCGACGGGAACGTTCGTTTTCGTCGTCTTACTTCTTAAGGTGCTCCGTTGATACTTGCAATCGTTTTCTCCACGAATCACCTGTTATGCTTTAAATTAATTTATGAGGGTCAGTGAACTTTTTAAGCATATGAGGACAAAATATATTTTACTTGATTTCCATTGAATGTGATATTTATATTTAATAAAATTTAACATGTATTTAAGTAATTATAACTGGAAATTTGTATAGAAGAATTCTGTAATAGATCAAATTATTTTAGACATAATTATGCAATATTCATAAAAATGATTGCGACCTGGATGTTGAATTGAGAACAATTTTAAATGCAGAAATTTAATTAAGTCTGTTCGATTTTTAGAATTCTACATGATTTCAGGTCAGTCACATTCTACCTTAAATTACTTTACACGAAAGAATGAATTATTTCATTTAATATTTATGAATAAAATTCGGGTGAAATGAAAATCTTTTTAGGGTGGTTTAATAATAACACAATGAAAGAGTTATCTAACACGTCTTCGTTACAACTCTTGTTGAGTCTTTCTTTGTGCCAGCAAAGCTTCTTTTCTCTAAAAATAAACGAAGGATAAATTGTATGACAGTCTTTTCTTTGTTTCTCACTTTTCTTGTAAAAGCTGTGCGAGAAGGGATAGCGAGAGAAATCCGGTGGTTCAGGGCGCCAAAGTTTGCGACGAGATAAGCCTTGGGGCAAGGATGACAGAAACATAACTGGTAACATAAGTAGAGGACCTAGCCTATCCATTTTACTTCTATCTTTTTCAATATTCTCTTGCGCGATATTGCCTCGAGCGATAAGGATACCACAAGGGCGAAATGTAGGCGCTTTAATATATCTGTTCTCGAAATATGTAGCTTATGTGTACGCAAACTGTTACGACAGGTGATTTAATACGATAAAATGTGTAACGGTGTAACATTCCACTTGGCATAATTTACAACCGATTAGTGAAAAACAACATAAGTGTCTTATAATATAGTCTTATAATATATCTATAATATTCATGTTCTATAGAATTATAGAACTACCAGTGTAGAAATACATGTAAAGGAAGATTGCACAACCGGTATTATAATAAGAATATATTCGAGTTTAACGAAGAATACGTGCGCGCGTTAAGTAGAACAAGTAGGTATTCAGAAGGTGAACTTACATCGCAGAACTTCGAGGAACTTGTGTAAAATTATAAAATATTTACGAACAAATTTTGTAACAAGTATTTAAGAACTTTTTACACGCTACCGAAGTTCTCGCAAATACTCCGTGCAAACTCCTCGCAAGTATTGTGAACTTCGCGGATATTATTCGCAGCATATTGCGAGCGTAAATGAACTTTTTGTGCAGCGAATATGCAATTTAACGATGGAAGTTCTTTGTTTGTTAAGCGATTTCTTGGCCGGACGATTACGGAGGTTCTAGTTCCCTAGGCAAGATTACGTCATTGCTCGATTCGTTATCGGTGAGCCGTTGGTTCGTTACAATGTACCTGGCGTGAATCGTTAGCGGATCCCTGGAGAAGCGTGTACGTATGTACGTATGCAATCTGCACGCTGGATTCGCTAGCTGTTTCGATATGCTGGCTGCGTAGCGCGTGTCGAAACGACCGCTTGTTCCGAGCCACGATTTCTCGCCCCTACGGATTAACAAAGGGAACAGGAAGTCGAATGGAGAGCCTCGCAACCGGTTAAGTATGATTGTCGAGGAATTAAGAATGGATTAAGCGTGTTTGATCGATGGAAACGAGGCTTACTACAATTTTATCTGCATTAGCATATAGAGATGTGGTGTTAACGTAAAATATTTTATTCAACCTTTCTTAAACAGCTATCGAACTCCGAGAAATTGTGGATTTTAGGGAATCTTGAGAGAATTAGGGATTTAGAAATTAGGGGAATTTGGAATTTGGAGATTTTGGGATTTGGGAATTTGGGGAGATTGGGATTTAGGGAATTTGGAATTTGGGGAGATTGGTATTTGGGGAATTTGGGATTTGGGAAATTTTTTGATCTAGGGAATTTAGGACCTGGAAAATTTGGGATTTAGGAAATTTGCGATTTGGGGATTTTTCATCTAGGAAATTTTGGACCTTGGGAGATTACGATCTAAGGAATTTTGGGTCTAGGGAAATTGCGATCTAGGGAATTTTGGATCTGGGGAACTTGCGATATAGGGAATTTTTGATCTGGGGAGATTGCGATCTAGGTAATTTTGGATCTGGGGAAATTGCGATCTAAGGGATTTTGGATGTGAGGAAATTGCGATTTAGAGAATTTTGGATCTGGGGAAAGTGGGATCTAGGGAATTTTGGATCTGGGGAAATTGCGATCTATGTGATTTTGGATTTGTGGAAATTGCGATCTAGGGAATTTTCGATCAGAGAAATTTGGGATTTTGGGGGAATTTAAGATCTGGACAATTTTGAATCCAGGGAATTTTGGAATTTGGAGGAGCTTGGGATTTGATGGACTTGGAGAATTCTAGTATTAAAAGTATTTCATAAAAATCTCTTTATACAACAAGCCAATTGTTAACATCACTAAAGCCAGAAGATCTTAAACGTACCCAAAAATCTATCTCTCCAGGAAAAGACTATAAATTCTCTAAGTAAAACCATCACTGAACTGCTATTTACTTGCGATGAAACTATCGAGCGGCGTAAATGATCGGACGACTACGTTAGTTAACGAGAGTAAAGCTCGCTTCAATTGCCGGGCAGACATGTTGTAATTTACTCGGACTCGGTGATCGTAAGCCAGCGTTACGGCGTTAAAGCCAACGACGAACCGAATGTCGCCGGTTGCGAAACGGCCCACGATTGCGACGATGAAACGGCGGCATGTCAGCATATGATATACCGGTCGGTCGAGCTGGCTGGCCAGCCGGCCGGGATGTCAAGGCCGCATACATTTACATGGAAATACGCCACGTTCGAGTCAATCTCGCTCCATTCGACCACCTTGCCCCCACACGCAAGTACGTCGATCGTGTGTGACGCGATGAAATATCTTGGCTGCAACGGTGCCGTAAACCTGCCACGGGCAAACCGTGCTCCCGGGGCAGCTACTTTATTTTTGAGTAGGTCAATTTTCTTGTAGCGCTAGACACGCGTCAGACACGCTGATAAATACAGGTCCCAGAAAGGTATTCACACTTTGACTGGCCATTACACGTGTATTTATCTTTGATCAAGGTGCTTATTTATTTTTGAGAAGGCGAGTCGTTTCTTACAGTGCTAGACGCGTGTCTGACTAGGTGATAAATGCAGGTCCCAAAAGGGTACTCACGCTTCGACTGGTCATTACACGTGTATTTATCTTCGATCGTGATATTCGTTTACTTTTTACCATTGTTAAATAATTCTACTTCGGTATCGTTACTCTCCACGTATCTCTGCAGATCGTACATATTCTTTTACAATCGAAGCACCTTTTCCAAGCGAAACAGCTAAGAACGACTACCATAACCATTCAGATATCACTCGGAGCAGAATGATTCATAGATAACACAGCCTCGAATACGCTAATTTTTCTCGTCGTTGAAACACGTATCTCGTTACACGAGTAGAACGAATCAGTAATCGATCGCGCAATACAGCATTAGTCTCAACTTTAACGACCCTGACATTGTCTCCCTCGGAGAGGCAAGATCGTGAAAGGTTAGCTGTTGCTTTCGATCTTGCAGCGCTGTTATCTATCTTCTACCACGTTTCTACACGAAATATGTGCTTTACGAACGTACCTTTCGTCGCGTTAACTTTCGATTCGTGACTCCGTTACGTGTATCCTCGACAGAGTGCCTTTCACTAGACGAGCAAGTGTTCTATGTGCGAATGCGTGCGTTCTACGTCTACACTCGGAATTTATCGATTTGGAAATTTGCAAATTTCGAGATTTAGGGATTTGGAAATTTGGGGAATTTTGGGATTTGGGAGATTTGGGATTTGGGAGATTTGGGATTTGGGAGATTTGGGATTTGGGAGATTTGGGATTTGGGAGATTTGGGATTTGGGAGATTTGGGATTTGGGAGATTTGGGATTTGGGAGATTTGGGATTTGGGAGATTTGGGATTTGGGAGATTTGGGATTTGGGAGATTTGGGATTTGGGAGATTTGGGATTTGGGAGATTTGGGATTTGGGAGATTTGGGATTTGGGAGATTTGGGATTTGGGAGATTTGGGATTTGGGAGATTTGGGATTTGGGAGATTTGGAATTTGGGAGATTTGGGATTTGGGAGATTTGGGATTTGGGAGATTTGGGATTTGGGAGATTTGGGATTTGGGAGATTTGGGATTTGGGAGATTTGGGATTTGGGAGATTTGGGATTTGGGAGATTTGGGATTTGGGAGATTTGGGATTTGGGAGATTTGGGATTTGGGAGATTTGGGATTTGGGAGATTTGGGATTTGGGACATTTGGGATTTGGGACATTTGGGATTTGGGACATTTGGGATTTGGGACATTTGGGATTTGGGACATTTGGGATTTGGGAGATTTGGGATTTGGGAGATTTGGGATTTGGGAGATTTGGGATTTGGGAGATTTGGGATTTGGGAGATTTGGGATTTGGGAGATTTGGGAATATGAGAGATTTGGGAATATGAGAGATTTGGGATTTGGGAGATTTGGGATTAGGGATTTGGGAGATTTGGGATTTTAGGAATTTGGGATTTGGGGAATTTGGGATGTTTTACGATGTAGGTATTTGGTGACCTAGGTATTTTATGATGTAGAGATTTGTAGGATTTAGAGGTTTTTTAGATCTATAGATTTTATGGGTCTAGGGAATTTTTGGAATCTAGGGAATTTTGGGGATTAAGAGCTTTGAAGATCAAAGTATTAAATATTGTAGAAATGTAAAAATTTAGAAATTGAAGAGTGTTATAGAGAAAAGTAATCTATTCGAGAGCTGTTAAATCTAAAGTCTACAATCTACCGTTTCCAGCGTCGATCGTTCTTTCTGAAACGATAAAAAGAAGGCGAAGACTGTTGTACGTAGCGACTGTACGTGCAGTTGATGGAACAGCGATCCGGTTGAAACGTGGTCAGGCTACCATGTGCCGGATTGCCGTTATTTTTAAACGATCCACGTTCCTCGCGACGATTTGCAGGGACTTTATCGAGCGGCGAATAACCTCAACGAAAAGTGACCAACGTGCCGTTAACGAATAGTAAACGGCCGGACAAAAATTGAGAAACGATTCTTTTCTACTCTCGACTTCGCGCTGTCTGTGTTTGTTAAATGTTAACGCCTCGTATTGCTTCAGGTATAACAAGCGCTGTTTTATGGCAATTTCGTGTCGCAAAATTGTGTCACCTTTTATATGTCTGGAATTCAGTTATCGTTTAATGCTGGACTCTTCCCACACTTTTTATCGACTGAGACCTACTTTCGAAAATGGTAATTTTTTTACAACCCACTCGCTCGTAATGCATATTTTATACGAGAGGATACGTTTGCAGACTTTGAAATTTTCAAATCTTCAATTTTCCAATTTCTAAAGCTTAAGGAAATAGAAATTCTCCAGTTTAAAAATTTCAGGTAGCAGATTTCAAATGTCAAGGTTTACAATTCTAATTTTCGACGGTATCAGCATCGAGTTTTGGTCAATCAAAGATTCTGTAGAAGGATTTCCGCATATATGGCTCTTCCATACCTTTATATTCCTGTAGCCCAGTCCACGGTCATATATCGCATTCCACCGTGCCACTGTTCTACGCTAACTGTATCTCCCTAAACCGTGTCAAAGCGTCTACATTCCAACCTTCAACCCAGCAGAATCATTGAAAGTGATCGCGTCGAATGACGTTAACAAAGACGTGTTAGCAGTATGTAACAATAGGGATAAATAGGAATTTGCATGTTCGCGGGTAATCGGATTGGAGTACAGCGACGATTCTGAACAATCACGTTTCTCCCTTAACGAGGATCATTGTCAACGCATGGTCGACCTGGATCCATCTGATTCTCGCCCGGTGCGTCGCGCAGTGTGTCAAGGTCTCGCCTCGCGGAGGATACACGTGATCGCATCGGGGATGCGCGTTCGCGCCGGTGAAGGTGAGGCGTCGCTTTATTACACGCGATGGAAAGCGTGTTTTCACGGATCTCCATAGTTCCTCCTTGTGCTGTGGGAAACACCTTTAACCTTCGACCACTGTTACCGGAGATATCGGGACAATCGAAAGTACCGCTTCATCTGTTACACCTTTTGTAACTGGTGCAATGCTTTTGTCTACCTATGCAATCGTTACGTACGTTGTAGGATCTCAGATCAAAAGGAATTAATCACTATAAGGGTACTAGGGATTTAGGGGTACATGGATATTGAAGTATACGAATTTAGGGATTCGGGGTCTAGGGATTTTTGATATAGGAATTTAGGAATCTAGGGATTCGGGACCTGGAGATTCGGAAGCTATAGACTTCGATTCTAGGGAATTCGAATTTAGGTAATTTGCAATCTAGGGAATTCCGGATTTGAGAAATTCGGATTTAGGGAATTTGGGCTCTAGGGAATTCGGAATCTATGGAATTCGGGGTCTAGGTATTTCGGGATCTAGGGAATTCGCAATCTATGGAATTCGGGGTCTATGTAATTCGGGGTCTATGGAATTTGGGGTCTAGGGAATTCGGAATCTATGGAATTCGGGGTCTAGGTATTTCGGGATCTAGGGAATTCGCAATCTATGGAATTCGGGGTCTAGGGAATTCGGAATCTATGGAATTTGGGGTCTAGGTATTTCGGGATCTAGGGAATTCGCAATCTATGGAATTCGGGGTCTAGGGAATTCGGAATCTATGAAATTTGGGGTCTAGGTATTTCGGGGTCTAGGGAATTCGCAATCTATGGAATTCGGAATCTAGGAAATTCGGAATCTATGGAATTTGGGGTCTAGGTATTTCGGGATCTAGGGAATTTGCAATCTATGGAAATCGGGATCTAGGGAATTCGAATTTAAGTAATTTGGGATTTAGGGAATTCGGGGTCTAGAAAATTCGTGGGCTAGGGAATTCGGGTTCTATGGAATTGGGGATCTAAGGAATTCGAATTTCAGTAATTTCGGATCTAGGGATTTTGAGTCTAGGAATATGAGATGTAGTGATATATTATCTAGAAGTTTTCCATCTAGGCATATCTTATACTGTGATTATTTCCCTGGAAATTTGAAATCTATGAAGTTCCTAACGATACAAATATGCGTCTGGAGATGCAAAGATGCACGATACAGGAATTCCTGAACGTACGTTTGAATATAGTCGCGAATCCATATTTCAGTTTGATAGTAAAGATTTTCAAAGAGGACGAGGATTGAACGGGGAAGCGGTAAAAAATTTGCGCACTTGTTTTCACCGAAATTGCGAGGCAAAAAGCTCCGAGAAACGATGCTCACAAGCTTGACGTGGATGTTTATCGACGTCGTCAGCTATCAGGAATTCCATAGGAAATCCAACTGTCTGGAAATGCTTCGCTCGGATAAAATCGAAGCACAGTGTTCTCTCGCGAATCTGGAATATGATACAATTTTCATCCAGCCCCGGGTTCGTGATTTCGTTCGGCATTCACAATTCCCAGCGATTGTGACATGAATTTTTCAACGCCCTGCTATTTTTGTCCTTTCGCACCGCGAGAACAAACAGTGTCAACGCGAAGGATACCATTCTCGCGAGCATCGTGTAATTTATTTACGCTTAAGTTCTCCTATAACATGAAATCCCGTGGCGCGTTCTACGGAAACAAAATATCGTTTCGGCGAATACCGACGAGAATCCGGGACGCGTGCGAAATTTGTTGCGCTATTTCAAAAATTAAATAGATATCCCGGGTTAAAAGTTTTTTGTTCGACTCGAAGAATTCGTCGGATTATCTTGAACAAAGAATTTCGTTTCTGTACTCCATATTCGATAATTCCCACATTCCCCAATTCCCACATTCTCCAATTCCCACGTTCCCCAATTCCCATGTTCTCCAATTCCCACATTCCCCAATTCCCACATTCCCCAATTTCCACATTTTCCAATTCCCACATTTCCCAATTCCCACATTCCCCAATTCCCACATTCTCCAATTCCCACTCTCTCAAATTCCCACATTCCCCAATTCCCACAATCCTCAATTCCCACATTCCCCAATTCCCACAATCCCCAATTTCCACATTCCCCAATTCCCACATTCCCCAATTCCCACGTTTCCCAATTCCCATGTTCTCCAATTCCCCAATTCCCACATTCCCCAATTCCCACATTTTCCAATTCCCACATTTCCCAATTCCCACATTTCCCAATTCCCACGTTCCCTAATTCCCATGTTCTCCAATTCCCACATTCCCCAATTCCCCAATTGCCACATTCCCCAATTCCCACATTTCCCAATTCCCACATTCCCCAATTCCCACATTCTCCAATTCCCACTCTCTCAAATTCCCACATTCCCCAATTCCCACATTCCCCAATTCCCACATTCTCCAATTCCCACTCTCTCAAATTCCCACATTCCCCAATTTCCACATTCCCCAATTCCCACAATCCCCAATTTCCACATTCCCCTACTCCCGCAATTTGAAATTCTCAAATTTCCCAATTTCTACATTCCCAAATTCCCAAATTCCTAAATCCCTAAATTCTCCAATTTCTAACTTTTCCAATTCCCAAACCTCCAATTAGTGATATTAGGAATTGGGGAAAGTGTAAATTGGGGATATGGAGAATTGGGAAAGTGAAATTTGGGGAAATTAGAATTGGAAGAATTGGAAATTGGGAATTGTTGAAATTGAAATTGGGAAATTTTCCAGGATAAAATCCAGTACAGCTTCGTCACCTTCGGTTGCATATTTTTCGCGTGTCACGTAACATCAAAGTGGAAAACGAGGATCAAAGGACCGTCCCCCTTCTTCCCGTTTACTTGGTCGACCTAGGAAAAGGCCACTCGATCGGGAATGATTTAGTTTGCATAAATGCCACGGGCGAAATACCTGTTAGCAGCGGCGTGTAATTACAGTGGCTGAGTGTGGTCGCATTGGCGCACGGGTTAGCCGAGGTGTGCGGTGATCGCCAGACCCCTCCTGAGTGCACGCGTGTGCGTACGAACACGTTTGTATACGCGTGCGTGTGGATGCGCGTGCACACCTGAGCACAGGTGTATCCGGTAACCAGTGGGAATCTCCATATGCTGGAATCCGTCAACGCGTGCGTTTCGAAGCTTCTTCTGGCTGTGAAGCTACCCTGATAGATTAGATCGCTATCCGGCTGGAATGCGAATAACTCGCGTGTATTCCCTTTCGACCAGACCCGTCCCGAATTTTTCCCGCTGCTCCTTGATTCATTGGCCGACCGTGCCAGTTAAGAATCTCGGGCTTTCGTGTCATCGGGGATATTTATGAAACGGGTTCCTTTCTTGTGTATGTACATACGTTTAATCGACTCACCTTCGCGTGCACGGGCTTCAAGTGATACATCTAACTAGTTCTTGTTTTTAGATAGCGGAGAGAATCTGACACTGCTTTATTAGCATGTTAGCAAATGATTGTGGAAATTCATATGTGACTTCATATGTGAACTCATATGTGGCGGGCCAAGTAAAGTTCAATTTTTTAATACAAGTATGAAATCTTCTTCTGATAAAGAACACCCTGTTGAGAGGACGATAGTCTGACATGACTTTGACAATATAAAAAGTATACTTGAAAATGTTTATACTGGATGATAAAGTAATATACTTGAAACTGTTTGTACTTGACAATAAAGTATTATACGTGAAGATGTTTATACTTGATGATTAAGTATTATACCTGAAGGTGTTTAAACTCGATGATAAAACGTCATACTTAAAATTGGTACATCTGATGATAAAATGTTATACATGAAAGTACTTATACTTGATGATAAAGTATTATACCTGAAGGTGTTTAAACTTGATAATAAAACATCATACTTAAAATTGTAATACCCAACGATAAACTATAATCTTACATAACACGAAGCATAAACTTCAACATCTACAGCAAACATATTATTTCGTACAAAGAATCGATAGCCAATTACGTGAAACAATGAACAATTTAAGAATCTTTAATGTCCGAGCATCGCACAATAGCTCTATTATCGAAGGCATTCGTAGTTGTTAAAATATTAGCGATTAAGAGAAGGAAATCTATAAATCCGATCTAGAAGCGGCGTAAGATCGTTAGAGGGATTGTATCTGCGAGCAGAAGTTTCTAGTCTCGAGAAATCCATTACGCCGTTGATATTTCTCGATGCTTTTATTCCTGTTTCTCAAAGAGATCCAGCGTTCACGGTAATTGGAAAACGAAAGGACCGAGGCGACAGAAGCACCGAGACACCTACTCCGATGTGGGACAAGGACGTCGCTGTTCCACTAAAACCACTCAACGTTCTCGTCGTTTCCCTTCTGCAGACCTCTGCACACGTTTATCGCTCGCATTTTTCCACGGAAGTTACCTTCAAACGCTTCGGATTTCATGATTTTCACGTTCTTTATATTTTGATATTTAAAAATTTGAGGAGGTTGGAGTTTTTTAGATTTCGGGATTTAGGTATTTGGAAGAACCAAACCGAACACTGACGTTCCGACCGATTCGTATACATTCTGTGGTAGACATGCAACTGATCCGAACAGGTAATTTATTAATTTGACACCCTGAGAATTTGAAAACTAGAAGAATTGAAAAATTGAAAAAAATCGGAAAATTGAAGAATTGAAGAAGTGAAGAATTGAAGAATTGAAGAATTGAAGAACTGAAGAACTGAAGAATAGAAGAATAGAAGAATAGAAGAATAGAAGAATTGAAACATGGGGAAATTGATGAATTGAAAAATTGAAAAATTGAAAAATTGAAAAATTGAAGAATTGAAGAATTGAAGAACTGAAGAACTGAAGAATAGAAGAATAGAAGAATAGAAGAATTGAAACATGGGGAAATTGATGAATTGAAAAATTGAAAAATTGAAAAATTGAAAAATTGAAAAATTGAAAAATTGAAAAATTGAAAAATTGAAAAATTGAAAAATTGAAAAATTGAAAAATTGAAAAATTGAAAAATGCAGAAATTGAAGAATTGAAGAATTTAAAACCTGATAACTTCACAAATAGAAAACCTAAAAACTTGAAATCTGGAAGACATGAAAATCTCGAAATTTTCACGTGGCTATCGAGACAATTTAATAATTGAATTCATCAGCCCGCAATTAATGCATCCAACATTAATTTCTAAGTTGCAATTATAATTACAGTCTGCAAGTACTAACGGATCAAAATAGTAGAACACAACGTAACAGGTTACACAATAAGCTTAGTGTTGCAATCCCTATAGAACGGTAATTAATACCTTGTGTAACTTCCTTGTATCGAGCGCAGCGATGGAGGAACAAAGAAACAGCTTAAACGGACGCGTACAATTTACTCGTTAAAGCGCGTCGGAGCTAGAACAAAATAACTTTTTATGAATTCCTTATTTTTAAAGATTATCTCGAGGCTAGATAACGAGTTTAAAAACGGCACTAAACTGAGACCTTCGCAGTCCGGTGAATAATTCATCGGTTCTTTCGTCGTGGAATCGAGAAGTTTGAATGTTTTAAAGCGATCTTACTTCCTGAAATGCCGTTTCGCAAGATCAAGGCCGAATTTGTAACGTAAAGATGTTACTTAATGCGATGATTTACGATCTCTCTTTTGATTTACGGCGCGATTCCGGCGAAAGGAAGACGGAGATTATGGGGAACAAGGTTGCTGTGCAAATTTTTATCCTGTGTGATGCATGCGAGTTTTTGGAATTTTGGGGTTTGGGAATTTGGAAATTTGGGATTTGGGGGTTTTCCACTTTCCCCAATTCCCACATTCCTCAATTCTCAATTTCCCTAATTCCCAAATTTTCCCATTTCTAATTTCCCCAATTCCACATTCCCCAATTCCCGATTTCCCTAATTCCACCTTCCTCAGTTCCCAATTTCCCCAATTCCCAAATTTTCCCAATTCTCACTCTTCCCAATTCCCAAATTTCCCCAATTCCCAATTTCCCCAATTCCCAATTTCCCCAATTCCCAATTTCCCCAATTCCCAATTTCCCCAATTCCACTTTCCTCAGTTCCCAATTTCCCCGATTCCACTTTCCCCAATTCTCACTCTTCCCAATTCCCAAATTTCCCCAATTCCCACTTTCCACAATTCCCACTCTCCCCAATTCCACTTTCCCTAATTGGGAAATTTGAGAATTTGGAATTGTGGGAATTGGGGAGAGTGGGAATTGGGGAATGTGGGAATTGGAGAATGTGGTAATTAGAGAGAATGGGAATTGGAAAATGTGGAAATTGAGGAATGTGGGAATTGGGGAATATGGTAATTGGGGAGAGTGGGAATTGGAAAATGTGAAAATTGGGGAATGTGGGAATTGGAAAATTTGGAAATTGGGGAATGTGGGAATTGGAAAATGTGGAAATTGGGGAATGTGGTAATTGGGGAGAGTGGGAATTGGAAAATGTGGAAATTGGGGAATGTGGGAATTGGAAAATGTGGGAATGTGGGAATTGGAAAATGTGGAAATTGGGGAATGTGGTAATTGGGGAGAGTGGGGAGAGTGGGAATTGGAAAATGTGGAAATTGGGGAATGTGGGAATTGGGAAATATGGAAATTGGGAAATCTAGGAATTGCGGAACGTGGGAATTGGAAAATGTGAAAAATTCCAAAAATTCGAAATGACCACCTAACATCGGTTCATTATCGAATTTTCCGCGATGGCACATACGTGTGCACCTTTTTTCGGAGATTGGAAACATGGAAAACAAGTGGGGAATTAATTTTCAACGGGCGACGCTTCCATAACCGAGACATACCAGAGAGTGACTTAAATCCGGCAGATTGGTTTCGCTCGCCTCGCCGAGTCTGGCAACGATCCAACGACCGGAGGATCTCGTCGGTGTATACATACACCAGATACCTTGCTGGCCGAGTTTTACCCTCTGCTATACACAACCTCGTGGACCGTAACGGGACGCTAACTTCGCCTTCGAAAACGCAAACTCTTCCAACTCGCGCGAGAAGCGTGTGCTTCGGCATGGTGAATCGACAGGTTCCAGTAACGCCTTCGAAAATGTGATACACGCAAGGAAATGGTGGCTCTGGTAAATGTCCGTCATCTTTGCGGGTGTCGTTCGTCTGATCTTCATTCATGTTCAAGATAAAACTGTTACAAGAGTAGGTAGATGAAGATAATTCTATACATATACGCTTGAGTGACATTTTTAAATGAAAAAAAAAAAACAACTATCTGGTCTATTTCTGTGTAGATGAATAACATTTGAGGGAAAGGAATCTATTGTCTAATTTGAGTGTTTGGCGCAAGAAGCGAGGTTCAAGAAGCATTGAAGTTGCATTCTAACAGAGATGCTATATTTATGGTCGAGGTGAAAGATGTTAAACGGTCAAGGCCGCACGCCAGCACTCCCTTTGTGTGCGTTGATCATCTCGTAACATCGCTCGTTCTTTCATTCTATTCACCGCGTACACATTCATACTGCGCTCAACAGACGAAGCGTAAAATTACGAAAACGAGTCATACGATCAAATTTCTACTAGGTTCAAAATGTATTTCCCTTGTTGTATCTCGTATTCGAGGGATGTAAAATTCGGGAGACGATAAAAAAGTGAAACGATTCCCTGAGGAATACTATAGTTAAGAATGCTACACCCTCCTCGATGCAATAACTTCTGACACCCCGTTGTTCACGAGTAACGTGAGAATGGAAAAGGTGAAATTCGAAAAGCAGGTAAAACAATGAAAAATGAAATGCTTCCTCCAGAAGTAATGTAACAGAGGATGTATCTCTTGAGATTCGATAACTTTCAACGGCGTTCAATATCTTACACAGATAGGTATACAAAAATATATTATTTGAAGAAGGTAGGAAACGATACTTCGAGGAACGTTAGAACCGATAATACAGTTATGTGTCTACTGACAGCTTTCACTTTCGGTATTTTACCATTTCACTATTTCACTATTTCATTCTCTCATGTATACTACTATATTGTTTTTGTATTATTTACTGGTACTCTAGTATTAGTCTACTATTTCACTATACTATTATACTGTTTTTATACTACTTTTTGGTACTCTAGTATTACACTACTATTTCACTATATTACTATACTGTTTTTGTACTATTTTGTGGTACTTTAATATTACTCTACTATTTCACTATACTACTATACTGTTTTTGTACTATTTTTTGGTACTCTACTATTACTCTACTATTCCACTATACTACTATACTACTATACTACTATACTACTATACTACTATACTACTATACTACTATACTACTATACTACTACACCACTATACTACTATACTACTATACTACTACAATACTATACTACTATACCACTATACTACTATACCACTGTGCCACTATACTACTATACTACTATGCTACTATACAATTACTTCACTATACTGTTATCTGCCTAACTTTACTATCTCACCACGTTATTCTTCAACTATTTGATTACTGTATAGGATAGTGAAGTTTGGAATAGAACTTTGTTATTAAACGTCAAATTTAATTACTATATTATGTTACTAACCTACTATACCACTATTCTACCCTTTTAATCGAACCTAAAAAAAAAAATCAAAATAGAGAATCAAACAGTAAAAATCGCATCAACATCGCAATAAATGGTAAATAAAATTGCGGTAACTTCAAGCATCGGGTATTTTAAAAGACACAATTTAACAGCATACCATTCTCTAACGCAATTCAAACGTTTCCAAAAACGCGGTCGTTTATCGTGAACGGGTCGCTTGCGGTGGCCAATAACACGAGAATAATAAAAGTGACAGAGTGGATAGCAGCCGCGTTTTATAGCGGCGCGGTCTCGTGCTTAATATCGTTAATGAACTCCGTTACAGCGACCCCGGGGCTGCCACAATGCCGTTGCACACCACCCCTGACCTTTTTTCGCCCCGTAGTCGACCCACCCCGTTACACCGACCGATAATAACCCGGATAAAAGGCAACCGCGATAAAAAGGTTACGTCTCTACATCGCGAGCAAACTTTCCCCTCTCGGATACGACTGATCGTTGTCAACGATTACGTTTCGCGAGTGATACGCGCCGGAATTATGCGAATTACAAATGACCCTCGTAACGCGTGTGTCGCGAACGCGGTTTGCGTCGCTCAGAAGATTGCGACACCGCATGTACAATATTTTACGCGCGCAAGATTTTAATGGAAACATAGGGCGTTTTATTTTCAGGTGAAATGCGAAAAGGTGCGGAAATTTCGCCAATTCCACTTTCCCAATTCTCAATTTACCTAATTAGGGGTTTGGGAACTTGGGAATTTGGAAATTGGGGGTTTGGGAATTGAAAAAGTTAGAAATTGGGGAATTTAGGGTTTGGAAATTTGAGAATTTGGAATTGTGGGAATTGGGGAATGTGGGAATGGGGGAATGTGGGAATTGGGGAATGTGGGAATGGGGGAATGTGGGAATTGGGGAATGTGGGAATGGGGGAATGTGGGAATTGGAGAATGTGGGAATTGGAGGGAGTGGGAATTGGGGAATGTGGGAATTGGGGAATGTGGGAATTGGGGAATGTGGGAATTGGGGAATGTGGGAATTGGGGAATGTGGGAATTGGGGAATGTGGGAATTGGGGAATGTGGGAATTGGGGAATGTGGGAATTGGGGAATGTGGAAATTGGGGAATGTGGAAATGGGGGAATGTGGAAATGGGGGAATGTGGAAATTGGAAAAGGTGGGAATTGGGAAATGTGGGAATTGGGGAATGTGGAAATGGGGGAATGTGGGAATTGGTGACAGTGGGAATTGGGGAATGTGGAAAGTGGGGAATGTGGGAATTGAAAAATATTGGAATTGGAGAATAATAATTAATAATCCAAAAACGAAGCTTCAAACCCCACTTTTGCAAAGGGAAATCTTATTCAGAATCACATCAGCTACCCCCCTCTCCCCATTTCAGAGACCTACACTTATGAAACACCCTGTATCTGCATTTTTCGGGAAAATTGAGCCTTCCAGACCATGTTGAGTCGCGAATGTTCTCACACGCGTGATCAACTCGAAAGTTCGTCGGACGAGCAAACGGTTCACGGATATACGGCAGGCGGGAAAGCAGCGCGAGGTGGGATCTTCCGGTGGGCAATTTTCCTGCGGGTTAACATTACCAACGAGGTAATTACCCGTTCGCTACCGTTACCGGATCTTCGTCGAGCCTGAGGCTCGTCGAGCCAGAGAATCGCGGTTGGCAAAAATTACTGGCCAATTAGCAGCTCCGTTACTTTCCTTTCCTTTCCTTTCCTCTTCTACGATCGTTGTCCTTTTTTCCCCGCTGTCCCGAATCGCGTGTTAAAAGATATCCACGCGGCGTCTACGCGGCTCATTTCGGACGCGATTACGAGGAAAAAAGAACAAACTCGTCGCTCTCAGCTTCCCTTTTCTGCGTTGTCGTTTCTTCGTGAACGGTTCGTTAAAATTAATCAGCGCCGATTCTACGATTTCAATTAACGAATTTTTAGTTAATGAATCCACGTCAGTCGGGGTAACGATCGATTTCCTTCGACAGTTGACGAAATGGGGACTTTTAGTAGAACTTGAACGGTTTCGGTAGAATACTGTTAAAATTTTACCATTTTTAGAATTTTATCGTTTGTGGAACTGAAATATTTTTTATAGGATTTCACCATTTTTGGTTGAATTACATTTCTGTTAAAAATTCACTTTTGTTAGAGAATATTTTTCTACAAATTTGGGAGGTGACTCGAAAGTTTCTGAATTCAATTTAAAAACTTGTCAGTCTTTAAATTATCAGTCTGAAAGTTGACAAGTCTTCAAATTCCAAAATATAAGAATCCGAAAAATCATAACCGCCGAATGTTATTAATATAATTTCATATACGGGTTGATACGCGATGAAAAGATTAAGGACGCGTGTTTTTTCGCTAATCGTCCTGGGTGGATCGTGCGAGGCAGCGGAACGTGGCACGAGCGTTCTCAAAGCAGCGAGGAGAAAGCGACCTACTTCGTGGGCCGAGTTAATTATGAGCCTTGAATCGAGCAAACGAGTCGTTGAGAGGCGAGTTGCGGCGTCGCGGCGGCCTGAGCAACGCCGTTCCAACCTCGAGTCCTCTCCTCTCCTCGTCATCCGATTTAATCTTCGGCTTAACTTTCATCTTGACTCGATTCATTCCGATTCTCTTCTCCAACGATACGGTTTCACGGACATGCTTTCGCCTCATTTAGCCAACCATTATCGATTATCCTCCGATCGATACTTTTCCTATACACCTTTATCCTTATTGATGTTTCAAATCTTTATTTTATTTTATTTTCATATGCTCATTATTTTCATATGTCCTTAGTAATGATGTGTGTTAATATTATTCAAAGTGTATGTGTATTTTTATTTGGGTTATTTATAGGTTTATTTAATGGTCTGCGTACATGTACATATATGTATACATACTTAGGTACATGCATGTATTATATATATACATACATATGGTACATATATAGATACATACATGTATACATACATACATACATATGTGCACACATGTATACATATATACATACATACATACATACATATGTGCACACATGTATACATACATACATGCATACTTACATATGTGCACACATGTATACATACATACATACATACATACATATGTGGATACATGTATACATACACACACACATACATATATACATACATACATATAATATGCAATATTTTTCATATACATATATTATAAACTATATTACATTACATATTAAATAATATACATTAACTAACCAAACATTACTAACCTTCCCTATTACATGAAAAGCTACCTAACAATTTGTAATCACATTTACATCATTAATTAAAGTGTTCAACACAGAACTATTCAGGATGTAACCAGAGTTAAGGTTTGACGTTTAGGATGCAATCAGCTTAAAGGACGAATAAGTAGTAGCCTGAAGGGAATCACGGGGTCGAAAAGGGGCGAAACTTCCGGTTCCGTTACATCTCCGACAAAGTTGACTGCTTAGGGTCAGGAACGCGTTCGTCGACCTTCGTCGCGGTTAAACAACCGTGGAAGGACACCTCGTTGAGCGCTCGCTGATATTTCATAGCCGGCAAAGCTCGGTTTTATAGTCGGTTAACTTTTAATTCGGCTTCACCGGTCGTGCGTTAGCCCGCGGCTCGCTGTTAGCACAATGTTAATGGCCAAGCAAAACCTCGATGAAACCGTTCGATGGATTCTCTGACCGTGTTCACGGTCTTTACGCTCGACCACTTTTTCCACGGAACTCGGGATATTAACTGGGGCCGATGTTTCGATGATCAGCGACATGAAAATCTACTCGTGAAATTGTGTCGTTGGAATTAACTTTTGTCTTCTTACTTTTCAACCTACTATTTCACTCTAGTTTGCCAATGGTTATAATTCATTTTATTTAACCTGACTTATAACCTGATACTCGTGACGCACCTTACGTGGCCATGACGCGATTGAAGTGAACCAATGAAAAGTATCATAAGTTTCTTTCACAAAATTGCCACTCAAAAATTGTCACACAAAATAATTTCGTTTCGTGGTTATATGTATACAACACATCAAATCAAAGTTACATAAATCTGTCACCCGGTGTAGAAACGTTATGAATTATAAATACATTTGTCAAATAAAATGATGGTCGAAGTCTATTTTATTCAATGAATGTCATAGATTTATTCAATAAATGTCATATATATTGAAAAATTCTTAACATTCTAGAGAAAAATTGTACATGTTAAATTTGAAAGCAGTTACGAAGTATGAATACACTTAGAGTGGCAATAATGGAATCTAAAGGCAATATAGAAAGGTAATATTTGCAAAGATGTTGACACGCTAAAATTGTCGTACGGGTCATCGTCTTAAACGTTGTAGTTAAGGATAACAAGGGAACGTGAGCGTTAATTTATGCTCGAGCGTGCACGCACTCCGGTGTAAATTACATCACGTCCCTGCGAGAAAAGCAACAGGATTAGCAGAAATTTCATCTTGCCGGGGCACGGGGTACATTTTAAGCAGCCGAATTGAATGACATTAAATTTCATTGCTGCCGTGTTAGCAGGGATTCGTCGTAGCCGGGGGGTGTGTTCCTTTTAAAGGGGCCGTAAGATAATCTCTTTGTCGATCGAGTAAAAGAAAGTGTGTTTTCGTGTAGGCTTTCCAGCGAGAAATTATTCGCGAGACGAGCCGGCCCAATCGTCGTTATAAATTCTGTATTCGATAAGGACGGGAAAGTTTTTCGATTAAATTGTGCCGGCTGAATTATAGAGCTACTTGTTGCGCCGCGACGAGTCGCGTCTATTAGACAGGGAAAAAATGATTCTGCGCGCTCGATCAACCGTTCACCAGGAAATTCTGTTTAATTAGAATCGTATTTTAATGAATTACCGGAGTATCTACGTAATTGGAAGACACACTCTGTTTAATTGAGAAAACAGTTTCGAATTGGCTGCGAGTACGAGTTTGTCTATATGGGTGAATATCTGGTGTTTTGCTATGCTGTTTGGGGATGTTGGGGATATGAGAATTAGAGGAGTACGAGTTTTTTCATTGGGAATTTGGGGATTTTGGAATTTGGGAGTTTGAAAATTTAGGGATTTTGGATATTGGGGATTTGGAAATTGGAAACTTGGGGTTTGGGGATTTGGAAATTGGGAATTTGGGGTTTGGGGAATTTCGAATTTGGAATCTAGGGAATTTGGGGAGCTGAGACTTGGAATCTAGGGAATTTGGGGATTTGAAATTGGGAATTTGGGGTTTGGGGAATTTGGGATTTCGGGAATTTCGAATTTGGAATCTAGGGAATTTGGGGAATTTCGAATTTGGAATCTAGGGAATTTGGGGAATTTCGAATTTGGAATCTAGGGAATTTGGGGAATCGGAATTTGGGATCTAGGGAATTTGGGAAAATGGTATTGGGAATCTAGGGAATTTGGAGATTTGAAATCTGGAATTTAGGGAATTTGGAATTTGGTGAATTTGGAATTTGGTGAATCTGGAATTTGGTGAATCTGGAATTTGGTGAATCTGGAATTTGGTGAATCTGGAATTTGGTGAATTTGGAATTTGGTGAATTTGGAATTTGGTGAATCTGGAATTTGGTGAATTTGGAATTTGGTGAATTTGGAATTTGGTGAATTTGGAATTTGGTGAATTTGGAATTTGGTGAATTTGGAATTTGGTGAATTTGGAATTTGGTGAATTTGGAATTTGGTGAATTTGGAATTTGGTGAATTTGGAATTTGGTGAATTTGGAATATGGTGAATTTGGAATTTGATGAATTTGGAATTTGGTGAATTTGGAATTTGGTGAATTTGGAATTTGGTGAATCTGGAATTTGGTGAATCTGGAATTTGGTGAATTTGGAATTTATTGAATTTGGAATTTGGTGTATTTGAAATTTGGTGAATTTGGAATTTGGTGAATTTGGAATTTGGGGGTTTTGGAATTTGAGGATTTGGAAATTGGAAATTTGAGAATTGAGGGATTTGGGTAATTGGACATTTTGGAATTTGGGGATTTAGAAATTATAAGTTTGAGAATTTATGGATTTTGGTCAAAATAATTTTCCTCAACCAAAATAAAAATTCCTCTACACACATATATATCCTAAATCCTAGGTATCTCATTATAGCCCTCTAAATCATTTCAAAATTTCTCACCTAAGAAAAAACCCTAAAAGTAAAAAAAAATAGAGTACATCAACAATCAAAATGTTCTCCATTAATAATATACTCAAAGAGTACTATGTATATTGCATATACTATGAACATTGCATTGTACGAACACATATATTGTACGAACACACATTAGAGAAACACTTTCGTTTTCTTTGGAGGAGTCGAAACACAAAGTTGGTAGGAATCGAATCTGCAAGCACTCGAGAAACAAGGGGTCGGAACAAAGCGTACACGATACAGGCGCGTATCAGGCTGCGAACGCATATGCATGCACGTGTTAACGCGAACGTTTCCCTCTATATTCCCGTTCGGTTCTCCCCCTATATTCCCGTTTGGTTCTCCCTCTGTTTTCTCCGTCGCTCCATGGCACGGTGGTCGGATAGCGGAGCCGACGGGATCGTGGAGCGTCAGGGCTGCTGCATTGATCGGGAGGGTTCATCCACCCCCTGCCTACCCTCCAAACCATCCTCTAACCCAGCACGAATCGTGGTCGACGCGGGAATGGGTGGCGGCGACGGTACACTATCACGGGGGTGGTTCACCTATCCAACGACACACGCGTCACCTTTAAGCTCGATTCATTGCGATACGATATCAATCCTGACGAGTACGGACAACGATCGTATGTTTTACTCTGATTTTACTGCCTTTTTGACTCATGAAACGAAGTAACGGGGCTGAAGATGAAATAAAGGAGCTTCTTTTGAAAGGGAAGACTTTTGTATTTGGTTCGAAGGTGGAAGATATTTGTGGGATTGAAAATTTGACAGTTGGACGATTTGATGATTTGAGGATTTTAGGATTTGGCAGAATGATAGTTTCATAGTTGCATAGGCAGATAGGTTGATAGTTTGTCTGGGATTTTATACTTTGTAAGTTGGCAGTTCGACAAGTTGACAAGTTGATAATTTGACAGTTTAACTGTTTAACAAGTTGACAGTTTAAGAAGTTTACAGTTTGACAAGTTGACAAGTTAATAATTTAACAGTTTGACTGTTTAACAAGTTGACAAGTTAACAGTTTGATAGTTGACATGTTGACAAGTTGACAAGTTGACAGTTTAAGAAGTTTACAGTTTGACAAGTTGACAATTTGATAGTTGACATGTTGACAAGTTGACAAGTTGATAGTTTAAGAAGTTAACAGTTTGTTAACATTTGATAGTTGACATGTTGACATGTTGACAGGTTGACAGTTTAAAAAATTTACAGTTTAACAAGTTGACAAGTTGATAGTTTGACAAATTGACAAGTTGACAGTTTGACAAATTGATAAGTTGATAGTTTGACAAGTTGATAATTTGATAAGTTGACAAGTTGCCAAGTCTACAAGTTGACAAATGTTAAATTGACAGTTTGACACTTTAACAAATTAACAAGTTCATAATTTTACAGTTTGATAAGTTGATGAGTTGGTAGTTTGACAAGTTGAGAAATTGACTAGTTGACAGTTTGACAATCTGATAACTTGTCAATTTATCAAACTGTCAATTTCCCTAAATGCCACCTTGATAATACAAAAATGTGCGAATATCAAATCAGAAAATTTCCAAATACAAAAATCCTACAATATAAAAGCATAAAAACTAGTGAATACAAAACGTTTAAACCTCCATAAAATTAAAATGATCCTACAATATAAAAGAATATAATATAAAAAGAATGTAAAATTCCGAAGAATACCTCGATGAATTTAATCTGCCCGTTGTCTAAATCGCATTAAAAAAGAAATTAAAGATCAGCATTGTCGGCAGAACGAAAGCTATTAACGAAACAGCGAGCGTTCCGTGGAAAATACTTTTTATGATTTTCTTTTTTTCATTCCCTCCCATCGGTAGAAAGGAAGTCTGTCGGATTGTGCTGTGGAAAACAGGGAGCAAGAGTAAACGTTACGGTCGAGGAGTGTAGCGAGCAGTTTGAAAAGCCGTGGAAGAAAAGCAAGCGTCGGTAAAGTTACGTACACGTATGCAATCGCACAAAAGCGTGCGAGTTTCGTGCACGTTTTCCAGCGGAGAATTCACGGTCACGCATTTCACTCGAGACACCTTTTATTTGCTCGACTCATATTTGAAATCAACGTGCCGTATTCTTTGACGCTTTAGAACACCGCTGCTACGTGCAACCTGTTAAATATATTCGCGATTTGATAAATTGTTTTGTCGCGTTCGCGAACGCTATCTCATTTATTTTCCAGTATCTGTTCGATTCGATTGATTAATTAGCGGTTCGATTATTATTTTCAGCGAGCGATTGTATCGTGTGTTGAAACATGATTCCAGTATCGTGTGATTAATAAGATAGGTGTGTGAAGTTTGGATTTTTCTATTACTGCAATATTTGTGGGAAGAATGATTGACATTTTAGTTGCATGTTCACGCAGTCATCAGGGGTCATATTTTTGAAGAATTAATTTAAAGACACTTTATATAAATTCATGAAATAATTCCACATGTGTCGACATACACACGGAACAAACAAAAACAACAACACATTTAATACAACAAATTTGATATTTTGCGTAAGTGTGATAATTATTAAAGCATGTGTGAACATGCATGTGTGAACATATTTAATATAATAAATTTAATATTGTACGTTTGTGATAATTATTAAAGCAATTATTACACAAAGAGTACTGGCCAATAACCTTTGGTAGCATCACACATATGTTGTGTGAGCGGACGCTAACTGTTGGTCCGACCATCACACACATGTTATATGAGCGGCCACTAAAGTGTTCAAATCGGTTGAATATCAATATTGTTAAGATATTTCTATCCTATTTGTACCCATCATAAATTTCAAGTTCCGAATTCTCAAATTTCTAAACAATTATTAAAGAAGAAGTTCTGAACAATTCCTAAGAAGTTGAATATACAAGTCATTTATAGAAACATGTACGTTAGAAATTAGCGAAGAACAAAGCATTAAAGTTAGAAAGTGTCGAGCGATCGAGAAGCGAAGTTTAATTACTGACCGGTGGTATTTCATTAAGACCACAGGTGGGTTACACAGGATCCAGAAAATGCGGTGGCAATATCGGGCCACCGAGAAAAGGGGTTGCAAAAAATCAGAAAAACGGGAAGGACAGCAAGGATCACCCAGCAGATATTAAAAATCCCGCGGCAAACGGAGGGACGGAAAATTCAAAAACGCGCGTCTCCGGCTCCGCGTGGCTGGACGTTATATGAAAAATCGTCGACGGCGATAATCCAAAAGATTTACACGGTGCACCATGGGAACACACCGACGACGCACGGTCGTGTTACCCGGAAGCTGCTGGTAATTCCGCTCGAGGACGGAGCAGCGAGAGTCAACGAAGCGAGAGAGAGAGACGGAAAATAACGAGGGTGAGAGAGAGAGAGAGAGAGGAATAACCGTGGGTGCAGCAATCCCATGGAGACGGAGACCATGGAAACTAGGGAGCTTACGATCGATATAGGCTCACCGTAGCCTACTGTCCTGGACCTGCTCAACATTCCACAACGTGAGTTTCTCGGACCCCTTGGTCGTGATTATAAATTTCAATGTATTGGACGAGGAACGGGAACGTCACAGTCTTTGCGAGACGATGGGAACGTTCATGGATGTTTTACAAGAAACATTGAGGATTGAAGATTGAAAAGAAACTTGGAGGATTATGAGGAGTACGAGTTTTTTAATTTGGAGATGTGAGGGTTTGCGGATTTGGAAATTGGAAATTTTGGAATTCGGTGATATGGGAATTGGGAATTTGAGAATTTGGGGATTTTGAAATTTGGTGATTTGGAAATTGGGAATTTGAGAATTTGGGGATTTTGGAATTTGAGAACTTTGGAATTGGGGATTTTCGAATTGGGGGATTTTGGAATTTGGGGATTTTGGAATTTGGGGATTTTGAAATTGGGGGATTTTGCAATTTGGGGATTTTGGAATTGGGGGATTTTGGAATTGGGGGATTTTGGAATTGGGGGATTTTGGAATTGGGGGATTTTGGAATTGGGGGATTTTGGAATTGGGGGATTTTGGAATTGGGGGATTTTGGAATTTGAGGATTTTGGAATTTGGGGATTTTGGAATTAGGGATTTGGAAATTGGGAATTTGAGAATTTGATCGATTCATCTTAACTCTCCACAAGATCTTAAGAGCAATAAGATTTACCATAGTGGTTAACGTTCTTTTGTACGTATAACATCTGATCGAGTGAATGACGATCGATGAGAAGGTTGATTCGTGCACACGAATCCCGGAAAACCGTGTATGCAGCACGTTTCCAACGAGCAGCGTATATAGTCGCGTGTCGCGCCTTAAGCCTTGACATTTCGCGATCGCTCCCGGCGATTTTTCCAATTTTCCAAGCGCACACGTTTCCAACGACGACAACGTCATCCTCCCACGTTTCGCCTGTTTTATTCGAGTGAACGCACGAATCGCGTCGCTAATTCGGTTATCGTCTTCCTGATGACGTCAAAAGTCATCCAATAATCGAGCAGTCCCGTCACGTAATGCGATACTACATATATATATTTGAAAATGTCGCTATTATGATCGTCTGACCCGCCATTATGATATATCATCATGAATTTTATCATAATAATATCAAGTTGCTCGCTTAGACTTATGAAATATGCATTTAATACACAAAGTGTGTATAAGATTATTAGATGCTTGCGGTATATTGAATTTTGTAATATTTTATCTGTTCATGTTGCCACATGTTATATCGCCACTTGTGAAATTGTAACGCGTGGAATTACTACACGTTGCATTGCGACGCGATATATCGCCAGGCATGGAATTGCAACGCTTGAAATTAATTCGCGCTATATTGCCACGCGTTATATCGCCACTCTTGAAATTGCAACGCGTGGAATAACTACGCGTTATATTGCAACTCTTGGAATTTCAACGCGTGGAATTACTACGCGTTATATCGCCACTCTTGAAATTGCAATGCGTGGAATTACTACGCGCTATATTGCCGCGCGCTATATCGCCACTCTTGGAATTGCAACGCGTGGAATTACTACGCGCTATATTGCCGCGCGCTATATCGCCACTCTTGAAATTGCAACGCGTGGAATTACTACGCGTTATATTGCCACGCGTGGAATTACTACGCGTTATATTGCCACGCGTGGAATTACTACGCGTTATATTGCCACTCTTGGAATTTCAACGCGTGGAATTACTACGCGTTATATCGCCACTCTTGGAATTGGAACGCGTGGAATTACTATGCGCTATATTACCGCGCGCTATATCACCACTCTTGGAATTGCAACGCGTGGAATTACTACGCGCTATATTGCCGCGCGCTATATCGCCACTCTTGAAATTGCAACGCGTGGAATTACTACGCGTTATATTGCCACGCGTGGAATTACTACGCGTTATATTGCCACTCTTGGAATTTCAACGCGTGGAATTACTACGCGTTATATCGCCACTCTTGGAATTGGAACGCGTGGAATTACTATGCGCTATATTACCGCGCGCTATATCGCCACTCTTGGAATTGCAACGCGTGGAATTACTATGTGCTATATTACCGCGCGCTATATCGCCACTCTTGGAATTGCAACGCGTGGAATTACTACGCGTTATATTGCCGCGCGCTATATCGCCACTCTTGGAATTGCAACACGTGGAATTACTCCGCGCTGTATTGTCCTCCGTTATATCGCCACATGTGAAATTATTATTCGGTATATCGGTGCATGTGGAATTGTCTTGCATTATATTGCCATTCATTGAATATATTGCAGTTTGTGAGGATATGCTATCCTTACCCTCGTAGATGACAATATAACGAGAGTTTACTCTATTTAAAGAGCGAAGTTAATTCTAACGATTGCTTTTAGCGTTTTCACAGCTAAAAACGCTGATAATAATAAGCTTGGACCGTTAACTTTCTCTTACCTCGTTCTTTAACTCTCTAATTTCGTACGTACACTTTCTGGCTACTCTTCAACTTTTTCTTACTTCATCAACATGCGATCACACCAGTAGTCACGCCACGAACAATTTTCACCGGTTCGACTTTAACGTTTCGCAACTTTTGCAATCTAAAATCGATCGTGAAAGTACCGATCAACGTAATCATAGAACTACATTTGTGACTGTAATTAATATATCAAAAACACTCAGTTATGAAATTTGCTGTAAAGAACATACTGACTGATAGTTGTGCATGATTCGGTTCTTTTGTACCGATGGTAATAATTATACATGTACACATACATGTATGTCTATCGATAATGTATTAACCTCTGTAAGGACACACATGTACATACATGTTCAGTTCTTCTGATTCTATAACCAATGTCCATATATGTGATCCAACTTTTCTTTGTACATTATTAATGCTTTAGAAATTGTTTTCATCAAATCCTTATTGAGTAGTCAAGTTTTTGATTCAAGGACAGACGACCATATATGTGGATGCAACTTTTCTTTGTACATTATTAATGCTTTAGAAATTGTTTTCATTAAATCTCATCCAGCAGTTAAAATATTAATTCAATAATAAACGGCCATATATGTGGATGTGATCTCTCATGGTAAACAATTAATCTTGTACGAAGTGTTTCATCAGAACTTAAATAATTGGTATCGATTCAAGAGAAGCGAAGTGTAATTACATAAATATTTCATGATTGGTTCAGGCAATTTTGGAAAATTACTCTCGAGGAGTTAAACTCTTTCGCAGAAGTCGAAACGCGGCTCCAAAGACGATGTGATCGTTAAATTTCAGCGAACGGGGTTTCGTAGAAGAAGCAGTAGGTCATCGAGGTGTTAAAATAATTCTGTTCCTGTTTAATCGATCGGCCGTCGGCCGGTAATCGCATTTGCATACGTCCAGGATTAATTACCGTTCCGATCGACGCGAACGTAATCGTAGCTCGTGAAAGAGAGATTTCGAGGAGGGAAAATGTCCCATTCTCCGTGACGCTATATAGGATACGACTGCTTTCTCCTCGGACGGAGAATTTCATGAAAATGGAAGCGACGTAAACTTCGTGGAGCCGAAGAATTGGAAGTTTTTCTGGGTCTCTGGAGGCGAACGTCGAGAAACGAGGCGAAGAGAGAGAGACGACGAAGATAGGAAAACGGACGACCGTCTGGATGAGAAATTCGATGAAAACGCCGGAGTTGGCGAGTTTTCGAGCGGATTACGCGAGCGCGTAATTACTCGTTACGACGTCTCGTTTAAATCACGAAGCACGCCTCGCGTTCACGCGATCTGCATACTATTACTACTTTAAATAACTTCCGGCAATATTTTTTTTTAAGTACACCGTCGCGGAAGCAACAACGCTCTTTAGCATTTATTACGAGTTTATCGACGTGTATTTATTATCAACATTCGTTTATCAACATCATTAATGTACCTTCATCTACATGAAATCATAATGATTTAACACTATCAGCATCATTAATGTAACTTCATCAACATATGCTCATAATGTTCCAACAGTATCAGCATCATTAATGTAACTTCATGAACATATGATCATAATGTTCCAACACTATCAGCATCATTAATGTAACTTCATCAACATATGATCATAATGTTCTAACACAATCAGCATCATTAATGTAACTTCATAAACATATGATCATAATGTTCCAACATTATCAGCATCATTAATGTAACCTCATAAGCATGTGATCATAATGTTCCAACACTATCAGCATCATTAATGTAACTTCATCAACATATGATCATAATGTTCCAACATTATCAGCATCATTAATGTAACTTCATCAACATATGATCATAATGTTCCAACAGTATCAACATCATTAATGTAACTTCATGAACATATGATCATAATGTTCCAACACTATCAGCATCATTAATGTAACCTCTTAAGCATGTGATCATAATGTTCCAACACTATCAACACCATTAAAGCAAGACGTTCATCATGAATGAAGTTTTAAGTAAATTCATCAGATGTGAACAAGTTTGAAATACACAAAAACATTGTAACCTATCAAAAGCAAATTTGTGCACCTATCAAAGCCCAATAGAAAATAGTGTTTCATCGAGGCGTAGTTTGTGGTAGCTTGGCACGATTTTATTTTAAATATCTCGAATAACAAACACAAGGGCTCCTCGCTCCAGCAGCGAGTTTGCATTTGAAAACCTGTTTTACATCCACGCACGGATCACAACGCGATGAATATTTCACGAGCACCGAAATCCACAGAGGAAGGTGCGCGTATATTTTTAAGCGAGCCGGGAAACCTTCGTCGCGTTGACGTCAAGCGTCTTTGAGTCGAACGGAGCGCGTAATTAAAAGCGTATCCGAATAGTACGGTCTTTCCTCTTCTTTGACGTCAGTATCGAGCGAAGAGTCTCTACTGACATCGTGAATCAATTCCGGTGAAAAGTCATTCGTAGATCGACGAAGTTGACGTGCAGGGAGAAGGCAAAAGCGCGCGAAATTTAAGCGGGGATTAAGGTGCTTCGGTCAATGACAGTAATTTGGTGTTAGGTGAGAGGGCTGTTGGGAAATTGAGAATTTGAGGATTTGAAAATTCGGGAATTTGAGAATTTGGGGATTTGAGAATTCGGGAATTTGAGAATTCGGGAATTCAAGAATTCGGAAATTTGAGAATTCGGAAATTTGAGAATTCGGAAATTTGAGAATTCGGAAATTTGAGAATTCGGAAATTTGAGAATTCGGAAATTTGAGAATTCGGAAATTTGAGAATTCGGGAATTTGAGAATTCGGAAATTTGAGAATTCGGAAATTTGAATATTCGGGAATTTGAGAATTCGGAAATTTGAGAATTTGGGGATTTGAGAATTCGGAAATTTGAGAATTTGGAGATTTGAGAATTTGCAAATTCGATCCTAAAATTCCACTCGAAAGATTAGATTAATAAACTGCAAGAATCTGCGGTCAGAAACGTCTAGTAGCCAGTCAGCAAAATTCAATCTTCAGAACCCTACGTTTTTCGTTCCTTTCGCTTTTTTTCCTCACCTTTGGGTGACCTTCGTTCCGCTCCTATGGCGGCCCTCGGTTCCTATGTAGTCAGCCTTCGGTATGATAAATGATGGGTGCTGGAATAGGTGCTAATTATCATAGGTAAACTGTTCTCCGGATCGCTGCGATCCTCGATCTCGAATATACGCGACAGGGAACCTTGGAAAGAGATTCTCTTGCAAATAATGTTTAGCGGATATAAGCTTCGTTACATTGCGAATGTTATTACAGCTGACATAATGCGTGCGTTATTGTTTGGAGACTGCGAGTACTTGCGAAATTTCGGTTTTTGTGAATTTGGAAATTGGGAGTTGGGAAATTAGAGAGATGCGAAATTAGGGAGTAGGGAAATTAGGGAAATGGGAAATTGGGGAGATGGGAAATTGGGGAGTTGGGAAATTAGGGAGTAGGGAAATTAGGGAAATGGGAAATTGGGGAGATGGGAAATTAGGGAGTAGGGAAATTAGGGAGATGGGAAATTAGAAAGTTGGGAAATTGGAGGGTTGGGAAATTAGAGTGTTGGGAAATTAGGGAGATGGGAAATTAGAGAGTTGGGAAATTAGGGAGTTGGGAAATTAGGGAGATGGGAAATTAGAGAGTTGGGAAATTAGGGAGATGGGAAATTGGGGAAATTGGAAACTGGGGAGTTGGGAAATTAGAGGGTTGGGAAATTAGGGAGATGAGAAATTAGAGAGTTGGGAAATTAGGGAGTTGGGAAATTAGAGAGTTGGTAAATTGGGGGTTGGGAAATTAGAAAGTTGGGAAATTAGGGAGATGGGAAATTCGAGAGTTGGGAAATTGGGGAGATGGGAAATTGGGAAGTTGGGAAATTAGGGAGATGGGAAATTAGGGAATTCTGATATTAGGGAGATAGGAAATTACGGAGTTGGAAATTAAGGAATGGGGAAATTAGAGAGTTAGGAAATTAGAAAATTAGGAATTTGCAAAATTAAGGAATTGGGAAATCGACGAAATAGAAAATTGAACATCAGCAAAATTAGAAATTCCTGAAGCACCTCAAAGATTACAAAAGTAAATTTAAAAATTTCCCAATTTTCCAAAATTTAAAGACACAAAAATTAAAAAATCCCAAAACTTCATTAAAAAGTATACGAAGCCAACCCATACGTCCCACATACCCTACGTCATACAAGAAAACCATAGCCCTTTCGGGAGTCAGTTACGCCGCTGTTCGTGACGAAGTCTAATACTCCAGGGCTGGTCTCATCCATGGAAGATGTTTACGAAGGCAGACAATAGCTCGAAACGAAAAGAAGAAACACAAAGGAGACGCGGAGGAGGTCGGATAGAATAAAGAGGTTCGGTAACAGGTACGAACATTGATAATCCTTTATTCGACGAGCAACGACGCGACCTCGAACGAACGATACCGGAATTCGCGTCTCTTTCAAGCTGCTCTCGAGGGCGTAATCTTTATTCGAAAGTTACTCCCGGTTTCCGGCTAGAGGGCATCGAGCCGAGAGTCTCGGGACAGACTGAGAGAGAGAGTGAGAAAGAAGTAGACAAAGTCAGAGACAGACTGAGAGATACACTGAGTAAAGTGAGAGGGAGATAGACAAGAGTAAGAAAGAGACTGAAAGAGAAATAGACAAAGTAAGAGACAGAGGGAGAAACAGAGTGAGAGAGGAATGTATAGAATAAGAAACAAAGTAAGAGAAAAATAGACAGAGTAAGAGACAGACTAAAAAACAGACTGAGAGAGAAATAGACAATGTGAGAGACAGAGTGAAAAATAGAGTAAGAGAGGGATATATAGAATAAGAACAAAGTAAGAGAAAAATAGACAGAGTAGGAGACAGACTGAGAGAGAAATAGACAAAGTCAAAAACAGAGTAAGAGAGGAATAGACAATGTGAGAGACAAAGTGAAAAATAGAGTGAGAGAGGAATGGACAATGTCAGAGGCAGAGTAAAAAATAGAGTGAGAAAAAAATAGACAATGTGAGAGGCTGAGTAAAAAATAGAGTGAGAGAGGAATAGACAATGTGAAAGACAAAGTGAAAAATAGAGTGAGAGAGGAATGGACAATGTCAGAGGCAGAGTAAAAAATAGAGTGAGAAAGAAATAGACAATGTGAGAGGCTGAGTAAAAAATAGAGTGAGAGAGAAATAGACAAAGTGAGAAAGAAAAAGACAAACTAAGAGACAAAGTAAGAAAGACCAAGACAAAGTGAGAGACAGTAAAAAACAGAGTGCGAGAAATACAGTAAAAAACGTAGTGAGAAAAATTGCCCAAGAAACAGAGTGAAAGAGAAGCATAGAGACATAATGAAAGAGAAATAGAGAAAGATAGATAGAGAGGAAGGTTTATACGAGGAGGGGACGATATTCCATAGGAAGAGAGCACGCGAAAGCACAGTGGGTGGCGGCAGCTCGAAATTTCCGTGCTTCGAGCCGAGCTACGCTTCTTCGCGCTCGGCTGAACCTGATTTACTCGGCTCGACTCCGCTTTCTTAAAGCGGATCGTACGGCTACCTTAGCGTCTCGAAAGGCTACCGGCTATGTTTCTGGGTCAGCCCACTGAAATTTGCATCAGAATGCACCTAGCATCGGAATTGATCGGGCAACATGAATAATTTTCAGTGCACGCTGAATTTCAATAACAATCATGATTAACCCCCGACCACTATCACCCTGTTCATATTTCGCTCTTGCGTTTCTTTGGACCGATATTCTTGTGGGGGATGAGGGGAGGATCGTTGGTGAATTTCGGAGATGAAGATATGAATATTTTTTTCAAGTTACTAAATTCTCTATTTCCCAAATTTCAAGCTTCAAAAATTCCCTAGGTATCAAATTTCAAAGTTTACGGAATTCCCTAATTTCTAAATTTTCAGATCAGAATATCTCGAGGTCTCTAAATCTCTGAGCTCCCAAATTCCCCAGATTCCAAGTTTCCTCAAGTTCCAAATTGCCCAGATCGCTGATTCCCCAAATCCCAAGTTCCCCAATTCCGAAATTCTCCAATTCCCAAATCTCCCAAATCCCAAATCTCCCCAAATTCCAATCTCCCCAAATTCCAATCTCCCCAAATCCCAAATTCCCCAAATCCCAATCTCCTCAAATCCCAATCTCCCCAAATTCCAATCTCCCCAAATTCAAATCTCCCCAAATCTCAATCTCCCCAAATCCCAATCTCTCCAAATCCCAATCTCCCCAAATTCCAAATTCCCCAAATTCCAATCTCTCCAAATTCCAATCTCCCTAAATTCAAATCTCCCCGAATCCCAATCTCCCCAAATCCCAAATCTCCCAAATCCCAAATCTCCCAAATCCCAAATCTCCCAAATCCCAAATCTCCCAAATCCCAAATCTCCCAAATCCCAAATCTCCCAAATCCCAAATCTCCCAAATCCCAAATCTCCCAAATCCCAAATCTCCCAAATCCCAAATCTCCCAAATCCCAAATCTCCCAAATCCCAAATCTCCCAAATCCCAAATCTCCCAAATCCCAAATCCCAAATCTCCCAAATCCCAAATCTCCCAAATCCCAAATCTCCCAAATCCCAAATCTCCCAAATCCCAAATCTCCCAAATCCCAAATCTCCCAAATCCCAAATCTCCCAAATCCCAAATCTCCCAAATCCCAAATCTCCCAAATCCCAAATCTCCCAAATCCCAAATCTCCCAAATCCCAAATCTCCCAAATCGCGAAATTCGCAAGAAAGCAAAGATCGCCTCGGCAAAAGAGAGCTTTGGATAAAAAAGAAATCCCATCGAAAGAATCCGCCGTACTTCTCCATTTACTCTCGCTCCATTATAAATCCTTTCGTTTCGTAATTAGTTTTCCCGTTCTCGCGATATCTGCCGGGAAAAAGTTGGTTGTTTTGCAATCCCGTCGCGATAATTACGATTCCCGTTGGCACGAGAATCATACGATTCCCAACTCGAACGAGGAGATTGTCTGGCAGAAACGCGAGCTGTTCTTTTCCCGACTTGTTGTCGGTGTTTCCTCGAACTTTCTTCCAGCGGAGGGAACAGAGTTCTGCTCGAACGAACAAGAGAGAAAGAGAGGAAACACTCGCTCGCGCACACACACACAGAGGGTAGTTGCAAAGGGGTGGAAAGTTTTCCTTCCTCTTCGACAATTACCAGAGCGATTTTCCTCGTTAATGGAAGCGGCTACCGTGGAAAGTCGGTCGTGTTCGATCCCGAAACACCGATGCAACGAGTAATTGCTGTTCCCTGCTGACATTTCAGCTCGTATCGCTTTGTGCGTGACCTTTTCAGCCTCGGACGATGCACACGCTCGACACGAGAACGCCCTACACCCAACCCTTTTACATGCACGCGCCAAAAATTTATAAATATCTATATCGATAACATGCTGCCTTTTAACTAACAGCAAATTAATCCTTGTAAAATATTCAGACTAAAAAAGTTGAAAATTAACATCATTTCATGATGATTCCAAAAACGAATATGAAGTCATAATTTGATACTTGAAGCGAATTTATGATGACAACTAAAATTCTTCGACGATGTAATAATTAAATGTCTCATTCTTACAATGTAGGTAATTGTTGATAAAAATTATTCGCATTTTTTTAATCGTGAAAATTGATTCTTTGGACATTAAAGTTTTACAAAACTGACATACTGTATGTCACCGAAAAAATGTAGTCATTTTGTACTTTTGTTGTAACTTTTTCATAAAGCGTTCCTTTCTAACAAAGCGTTCGATAAAGATGTTTATCATCTTTCCGTGTATGAAATATTAAAGCTTCAAAGAACGAAATAATTCGTGAAAAATTGATACATCCCGTTTGTCGCAATAAAAATCCTAGTCGTTTAAAAGCGAATTATATTTGTAGATTCATATTTTACCGATTAAAATAATTTCCGAGCGTATCGAGCAATATCAGCAATAAAGAGCGGTAGTAAAATTTTTGTACGTGACCATAGGTTCCAGCGTTGCTGGAACGTTCTGTGTTCACGTAAGCGTACGCGAATCGTCGAAATAAAAGAGTGGCTTTTCGAGTAACCGATAAAAACTAAAACGAAACGAAGGGACGAAGGAACGGCGCAGAGAAAGGGAACGAGGTCGCTTTGAAATGAAAATTCCATTTCGTCGGTCGCTTTCCTGCGATTTACATCGTGAAAGTCGCGAAACTCGGCAGAGACAACTTTTTCGAGGGAATCTCGTTGGTCCGGTTTCCAAGCGCGTGAACGTGTTTCGCGTTATCGGTCCAAGGGAAATATTTGCGACGGCGATCAACAAAGCGGCGGAAACGTTCTACAAAGAACGTCGACGGCTCGTTTGCCGAACGATGCCCAACGACAGTTCGACCGGAAAAACTCTTCATCGTGTCACGGTTACTTTCAAATAGATTCTGCTTAATGTACTGGAACTTGCGGCGAGCGGAACTTCAGCGAAATTGCGATTCGAGTCTGCTTTTCGAGAAATACTTACATTTCGAGATTTATGGATTTTGGGATTCGCAGATATTTGGAATTTTGAAAATTTCGGGATTGGAGGATATTGGGATCTGGGGAGATTGGGATTTGGGGAGATTGGAATTTGGGGAGATTGGAATTTAGGGAGATTGGAATTTGGGGAGATTGGAATTTGGGGAATTTGGGATTTGGAGAGATTGGGATTTGGGGAGATTGGGATTTGGGGAGATCGGGATTTGGGGAGATCGGGATTTGGGGAGATCGAGATTTGGGGAGATCGGGATTTGGGGAGATCGGAATTTGGGGAGATTGGGATTTGGGGAGATTGGGATTTGAGGAGATTGGAATTTGGGGAGATTGGGATTTGGGGAGATTGGGATTTGGGGAGATTGGGATTTGGGGAGATTTGAATTTGGGGAGATTGGAATTTGGGGAGATTGGGATTTGAGGAGATTGGGATTTGGAGAGATTGGGATTTGGGGAGATTGGAATTTGAGGAAATTGGAATTTGAGGAGATTGGAATTTGAGGATAGTGGGATTTGAACATTTTGAAACTTGGGAAATTTGGAATTTGAAAATTTGACAATTTGATAACTTGGAAAATTGGATGCATTTGGAAGTATTTAAAATTACATACTTGAGAGTTTAATATTCGAGTAACTTGCGATTCGAAAATTTACAAAATTTGGATTATCACAACTCACGCATTTATTCCCATCATCTCATCTTACTCCCAGTATTCCTCTTGAACCGTTCTCTAATAAAAATTGTATCGATTCGAACGCGATACAACGATGTTCCTCTATTTTTGTCGTCTGTTATTGACGATCGTGGTATGTTGGTATATACGCAAGATTCTGTTTGTGTTTCTCAACGGGACGATAAAAGTACTTGAAGAGAAAACACGTAAAAAGTCCAATTCGTGGACAGGTTGTACTCCATCGATCGAGCCCGTCCCGTTGCCTTGCGAGTCTGGAAATAGTTGGACGGAACCTTCGAGTCACGCTAAACTAGTTCAAGGAAAGTTCTGATATCTGGCGAATCTGAAACTTGTCAAAACTGATTGCTTTTACTGCGACCACCTTTGTCTGGGCATTCGCTTAATAGCGTCATTTGTTTCGTGTGCATATCTTACACGATTTTATAACCTACCGTTAATTGCTGCAATTGCGAATCGGGTAAAATGGGCTAATTTCATGTTGGAAGTTTTATTGGCTTCATTAGTTTCGAAACATTGTCACATTCGGATTTAATTCATTTCACATCAACGCATTTATGTGATGCAATTGCAGGACGCACTTATATGACACGTCTGCAGGACGTACCTATGTGACGCACTTGCAAGACGCACTGATATGACGCACTGGTATGATGTACCTTCAGGACGCACTTGAAAGATATACCTATATGACGCACCTGTGCGGCGCACCTATTGTGACGCACTAATATGACGGACTAATATGACGGACTAATATGACGTACCTATGTGATGCACTTATTGTGATGCACTTGTATGACGCACCTATCTGATGCACCTATTGTTACGTGCTTGCAAGATGCAATAATATGACGCACTTGTATGACGCATCTGCAGGACGCACTTATGTGATGCACTTGAATGACGCACTTACATGACGCATTTGTACAACGCACTCATGTGATGCATTTGTTCAACGCACATATGTGTCGCATCTGTATGATACACTTAAAGGACGCGCTTATAAGATACACTAGTGTGACACACTTGTGCGGTGCACCCTGTGTGTTCAACTCCTATGTTGGATTGGCGTTGGCTATCGTTCGAGCGTGAACGAGATAACGATTTCGATACGATTTCTGAGGGACACAGAGCAAACGAAGATTCGCGAGAGACAATTTTCCGATCGTGCAGACGAATCAAGCGCGTCGTTCGTTTGTTTTTACTCGTTTTTTTTTCTCTCTGGCCGTCGGTGGTTCCATGTGCCGGTGGAAAAATATTTGTCGACGGGTAGAACACGCGTCTCCAATACGGACCGTGAATTTCCCCGAATATTCGCGGTCGAATAAACGCTGCGAGCTTAAACGATGACGTTCGGTTTAGCGGACCGTCCACGATCCCCTGGCGCGCCGTCGAACGCGTTTATTTTGTACAAATGAATGTTGCGCGGTTTCGCGTATAACGCGATCCACGTTCGCTCGTTAATTTTATTTCGCCGCTGTAATCCGAGGGTTGACCGTTGCAGGCCTGGAACTCGCCTCCACGTTTATCGATCCTTTTTATCGATTACCTATCGCCAAATCCGCGATATTTACCGATTAAATTTTATATTAACGATTATAACCGAGATTTTTCTCTGTGGCTAATTTTTGCTTTTGTTTTTGTTTCAGGTAAGTGATTCATCTAACTTGACTTCGATTGGAAATAGACAGGTATTTTAGAAAATACATACTTTGCTTTGTAACATAGTAGGACTTCTGGTGACCCTATAATTCAAACGTTAGAGTTAAGACTCACTAAATAGAAAATATGTTTAACATGTTGACTACCACAGTGAGACCTGATATTTGTGATCAGACACCCTATAATACAGGTTATTATGAAAGGTATTTAGTCATTCAGTCGCATGAATTGTCTTCAGAAGTTTCAATGATTCAATGATCATCCTGAATGAACATCGGTAGTGATGGCTATAAGTCATCCGGGCACAACTGTATTTCGCCGTTCTTCCTACCAGACTGCTTCCCGTTAAGACTAACGTACAAGAACAGCGAAAGAGTTCTTAACGACTCTACCACATTAAAAGACGTAATTAAAAGATTAAATAGCCTCGTTCTTATTAATCTGTATGAAAGCGTGTCCAACTAAAAACGTCGATCACGGTCTGCGCGTGGAAGGCAAGTAAACAAGTAAAAATCGGAAAAAGAAGCGGTACGTGAAATCCTCGATCATACTACTAGCTCTATCCGCAACGTATCGAAAGCTATCAGGTGAGCCGGTGGTCGGTTTCCAAAGCGACAGAAAGCGAATCGCGAAGAAACAACAGCGACTGAATCCGAATCGATCAAACGGCGCGGAAACGGTTCTGTTCGCGTTCAATGGAAAGCGAACCGGTCGAAAATCCGAGCGTGACCGGGCTGTTTGTTCGCGCTTGATTCGACGCCGTTTTTTTTCCCCGAGGCCGGTGCAAATACGCGGAGCCGAATTATGGGCCGGTGTACGGGCAATTAATCGTCGGATTTTCAACGAGCGACACGGTTCGCGTACGTGCGTTCGCATGCAAAATCGATATCCTTGCTGGTCGCAGCTCGCGTTACGCGAACGAACATTCCTCGCTCGCGCTGGCAGCTCCATTGTCGTCGTCGACGACGTCTGGCGTCCCTCTTTCTCTCGTATCGATAACACGCCATCGTGTCATCTGTAGCTCCGTATCTTTCTTTTCTATCCGCTCGCAGGAACGCGAGAGGAAACGCCAGAGAGACGATCTCGAGGCGGTATCTAACCGCCTCTGTGTCGATCCATTCTCTGCCTCCTCTTCGCCCCCATCCTCCTACACCCGCTCTTCCGTCGTTCTTGGACCTTTTTGCACGTCGAACGAGAAACAACCTCGACGAGAGAACAACGAGATACAGGACATATGACCGCCAGCCATCACCACTGGGCTGGTTATCGAACTGCACTTTTGGGGGAGATTATCGTGTAGACTAATTTATCGTTTTTCAATGAGTCTCTTTGGAACATGACTATCGATGGGACTCCTCGCAGGGTCACAGGACAAGTGATTTGTATGATTTGACTCTTCCTGACATGGTCACTTGGTCATTGACATGATCACCCTGACAGGTATCCTTAAGTGGTCTCTGACTTTTTTTTTGAACGAACGCATTCAGTATCCAGACATCTTAAGAAGCGTCTACATTTATGCCAGTAACTGGTGCTAGCAGCTTTGCAAGTAGATAGTCGAAATTTTGATGAAAAATGTCGACTAAGGGATTGTTCACACTACATCAGTAACTGGTTCTAGTAGCCTTGCCAGTAAGTAGTCGAATTTTTTCATTTCTTATTTTGTCTCTACCAGGTCTGTCTTCATTTTCTAATTTCAGTAGTACAGACAAAGTAAGAAATGCCAAAATTCGACTACCTACTGGTAAGGCTACTAGCACCAGTTACTGACAATCTCTTAAACAATCATCGACAATCTTAGTCGATAGCATTCTTCATAAATCAAATAAAACACTCCATGTTCCATTCCATCCTAAATTATTGAAACAAGAAAAATATCTTCAGACAGACCAGATTAAAAACAAGATTTTTATTATATCGATAGCCCAATACCTAAGTATATTCGCCAGATATAATTTTTGTACAGTTACGTTCTTTAAACGATTTTTTAATAATAATTGCACTATGAGAATATACGCAATCAGATAGCAACGGTTAATTTTCTGCAATTCGCTCCTCTGAATATACGACTGTGCACGGTTTGGAATGGTGGCCATATATCTGACATCACTTTGTTACGACGGCAAACCACGCTAAGCAGAACGCGACACGTTCTTATTGTTACGAAGCCCGGCTAAATAATATTTACAGTTACGATAATCGTTACCACCGCGCGAGTTCTATGTGCTTTAATGTTGCTCCATTTTCGAGTTTCACGCGCCCATTTCAACGAGATCTTTGTCTTTGGACTTGGCCTGAATTCGTAACTGCTCTAACTGTAATTTTCTTGCGAGTTCAGTTAGACAGTTAAAGTATCCTGGATAATTAAAAGATTCTTCAGATCAGACTTTCGAAACGTTTATGGAAAAATGTTGCAGTTCTTAGATCTTAAGATTTCAAAACAACAAAAGTTCAAAAATTCAGGTTTCAAAAGTTAAAAAACATCAAAGTTCCAAAACATGAAGGTTGCAAAAAAAATCTGAATGATAGTAAAATGTTAGTAAGAAGATATTGAGTTATCGATGTGAAGATAAAATTGTCCCAAAATTTTCAGTCCATGTCCGTGTTTCGCGACGAGATGATAATACACGGCCGGGAATCTTCGTCGCCGACAGCGACTTGGTTCTCGATTGCATAATGCATCGAGGCATGCACTCGACTTCGCGACGGGTCTTCTTCGACGTCGACGACGACGACGGGTCTAAAGGACCTTTTACCCGGACGTTCCCGTGTACTGCGCGATTTCGAGGAACTTGTAACGCGGCTGTTTTCAAATATTCACGAGCCACCGTGCTGCAACGAACCTATGAATTTCTATTCGCTATCCACCGCTTTCGATCGGACGGGAAACGCGTTCGCGGAACTATTTATTCGTTCGCGGGATATCGCGCGATTTGTCCGAATTTGCGGAGAGACTTTTTGTACGCGTGAAAAGAACGCGTTCGAAATAAGCTTTTGTAGTTTGTTGTATTTGCAACGGAATGATGGCTGTAGATGGATTTATAAACGATTTTTAGTGAAATGTATAATTAATAGAATTTATTGATGCATGAATAATGACGATGTGACCAGACTCTACACTGTCAGGATAATATGTACGCTATAAAAAATTCATCGTACTCCATAGAACGTTCATTGGAACTTTTATCAGCGAATGAAAGAACGAATCCCGAATGATTCTTTTGACGAATGTTTTATTGGAGTGGATTGTAGGGGAAAATCCTCGCAATGCGTAGTTATTGAAACATCGCGTTTCGCCCCTGATTTCCGATTCGTTTTCACAAGCGTCCATAAAAATAGCCCGATGACTGGTCGCCGAGAGATTGAATTACGCTGGCCACGCAAAATTTTCGCGTCGTATTCAACATCGTTCCAGTATTTGTGCTCTTTGCGTTCGAATATTGAACTATCATTTTAAAAAATACTTCTGTACTGCATCTCGATTTCCGATATGATACAAAACTTCGTGAAAAGTTCCTTCTCTTATTGAACTTCAAATCCGACAAGTATCTGGAATTTACAGAATATCGATGGTAAACTTTAATAATAGCTTCGTCTCGTATCATTTAGAGTATAGTAGGTTATTGTTATATTGTTTCGCTTTATATTGCCGGTTGCATTATAGGAAGTTGTAAATCCACGCAGTTGAATTATTATATGTTACTCTGCTTATTACCCCGCGTTATATTACCATACATTATATTACCTCAAGTTATATTACCATGCATTATATTGCCTCGCGGTATATTGCCGCGTGTTGTTGTATCAAGTGTTTGAATTACATTACGCGATATTATTGTACATTGTATAGCCTCGTGTTATATAGCCACGTGGTGAATTACTACACATTATATTGCCTCGCATTATATTGCCATTGTTGCAACATATGTTGGAATTAGTATGCGTTACATTACTAGACATTGTACGTCGTGTTACATAACCGCTTGCTATATTGCCACGCGTTATATTACCACAAATATTGCTACATATTGTTACCTCGCGTTATATCGCCACACGTTGTATTAACGCACAATATCTTGCATTATATCACCACAAATTATGTTACCACACCTTATATTGCCATTTGTTATATTGCCACACGTTGTATTTCTATACGTTTGAATTATTAACCGCTGTATCGCCACGTGTTGTATTACCACGCGTTTGAATTACTACACCGTGTATTACACGCGCTGAATTGTCACGCGTTTGAATTATTATGTATTGTATCGCTACTCGATTGAATTACTACATGTTATATTACCACGTGCTTGAATTACTACGTGTTATATCGCAGCACGTAATATTATTCAGCGTTATATCACCGTATTGCCACGTAATGTATCCTCACTTGTTATACATATCGTACGTGTTATTATCGAGCATTGTATCGTCACGCGTTACGTCGCTACGTGTAATATCGCCGCATCGAACGGCTACGCGTCTCCCATTCTCGAACGCCGCATCAGAGTCCGTATTACGGATTCCGAAACTTTTCGCCGTTATAACCCCGCGGCAACGTAAGTCCGCGGCAACGTAACGAGTGTCTACCCTTAATATACTTAATATGCAGAGCATGTATGCGGTACGTATTTCGTCGATTCCTCGCAGTAAAGTTAACGAGTAGAAGTCGGCCATATATATTCGTCACCTCGTATCCCGTTTTTATCGCGTCACGTTCGAGCAGATATTATTCCATCGTATCCAGCGTTATCCCGGTGACGTTGTACCGTAGGAAGTGCAACCACGGTAAAACGTGGATAAAACGTCGGGGACGGGGCTCGCGAGAAGGACGAAACGATAAAAGTTCCATGGCGCAGGAACGGGGCAAACCGTTCGTCATTTCGCAAATTTATGGATTGCCGCACGGTTCGCATACCGACGCGAATCCCCGACGCGACTCGACGAATTCCCGAGACAAAAAGCTATCGATCGAGCGCAGATGAGAGGAAACTCGCCGGTAATTGGTCGTCTCCCGGACAACAATCCATCGAGACGGCCCAGCGGGACGCGGGACGGGCGAAATCGTGGAATCGTCGGGACTCGTTATGCAACTGCGATCGAATAGAAGCCAGCCGGCATTTCACGGGAAACAATGGCCCGGTACAATGGCGAAAATGCCGGCATTATTAAAGCACTGGGTAATAAGGTGAACGCGACGTCACGCCACGCCGTTAAAACGCTATCCGTCTGGTAGTCCTCGCGGACCGATCCGCCTCGACGAGTTCGTCTTCCTGTTCGAGCAGGATCAACCGTTACAGACCTCGATAAGCGGATCAAACTTACAAAATCGCACGCTATGCTTGCATGCTAATTTGCCAACGGGGGAACGCGTTTTTCGATGGAATTTAATAATCATCCGGAATGCGTATGAATCTCGCATTCGAATTAATTTCGGAAGCTTATGAAGTTTATTCTCGTACGAATAAACAAAAGGATACGCGATGTATTCACATTCGCTTAATAACAGCTTTTCATCGAAATACTATTGTTGTACTTTCTCAGTATTTTTTTCTACAGATTTCATTATTTTTCTGCGTTTTACGGGGAATGCATCCCCACTTCGCATTTTAGGAAAAACACAAATTTTCCCCAAATTCCCTAGATTCCAAATTCCAATTCCCCAAATACCTCAGAGTCCAAATTCTCTAGATTTTAAATTCCAATTCGCCAAATTTCCTAGATTCGAAATTTCCTAGAATCCAAATTCCCTAGACTTCAAATTATAATTCCTCAACATCCTTAGATCCCAAATTCCATAGAATCCAAGTTCCCTAGATTCCAATTTTCAATTCCCCGAATTCCCTAGATTCCAATTTTTAATTCCCCGAATTCCGTAGATTCCAATTTTCAATTCCTCGAATTCCCTAGATTCCAAATTCCAATTTCCCGAATTCCTCAAATTCCAAATTCTCCAGATTCCAATTTTCAATTCCCCGAATTCCCTAGATTCCAAATTCCAATTTCCCGAATTCCCCAGATTCCAAATTCTCTAGAATCCAAATTCTCCAGATTCTAATTTTCAATTCCCCGAATTCCCTAGATTCCAAATTCCAATTTCCCCAATTCCCCAGATTCCAAATTCCTTAGAATCCAAATTCTCTAGATTCCAATTTTCAATTCCCCGAATTCCCTAGATTCCAAATTCCAATTTCCCGAATTCCCCAGATTCCAAATTCTCTAGAATCCAAATTCTCCAGATTCCAATTTTCAATTCCCCGAATTCCCTAGATTCCAAATTCCAATTTCCCCAATTCCCCAGATTCCAAATTCCTTAGAATCCAAATTCTCTAGATTCCAATTTTCAATTCCCCGAATTCCCTAGATTCCAAATTCCAATTCCCCCAATTCCCTGGAGTCCAAATTTCAATACACCAAATTCCCTAGATTCCAAATTTTAATTTCCTAGTTCCCCAGATTTTAAATTTCAGTTCCTCAAATTCCCTAGATTCCAAGTTCCAATTCCCCCAATTCCTTAGAGTCCAAATTCCAACGCACCAAATTCCTTAGATTTCAAATTCCAATTCTCGAAATTTCCCAGATAAAAAATTACACCAAAAATTACTGAAAGTAAAAATATTAAGTAGCTCCGTTGTACAGTGAGACGTTATAAACATAACTTACATATTTCTCGTGTTACTCACCAGAAAATGATCGGACCAAGGTTGATTTTGCACGTAGATATCGGGCTATCTATAAGAGACATCGTGTTCATCAATTTCCTTTTCCAAAGATTCAAGTAAATAGAAGGTTAAGCTGTTTGAAACTGTAACGAGCTCGAAGCGAGCTACTTAAAAGGGAAGCACTTTACGTTTCACTCGGCGTTCAGCATCGTTAAAAAGACCCGAGTTTCAACTTCTTTTCAGGCTTCTTAGTCGAGGTTGTCTTTCGGGAAACATCCCGAGCTCTCTGTTCACCCAACTAACGGTGGCAAGTTTTCGCGACTCATTTGCAATAAGAAGTTCGCGAATACTGCTCGAAACTCGGACTTTCGGACCATTTTCGTGTATCCGGGAATTACTTTCAGACATTCGTAAAAAGTTTCCTTGAATTTTACCGATTTCGTCAAATTTATGCGCGCTTAATAAAATACGTTACGCTGATTTTTATCTTGTTAGAGAAAATTGAGTGGACTCGATGGTGTACTTTTATAAATTCTATCACGAATGTAATTCTGTAAAATATCTGAAAAAATATCATTGAAGATACTTTTCAAAGAGTTCTAGATATTAATTATTGATTACAAAGTCTTGATCAACATTGTACATCAATGAAAATAGACTGTGTGATCAGAGATTAATAAAGGATCAGTGATTGCATAACAGAGTATTTAATTCTGAATATAACTCTGCAAATACGTATACAAACGGTGCTATTAATAGTTAATCGATTAAACTAGTAATCGTATAATAGTATCATACACGTGCGATCATAGTTCACAATTTAAAACTGACTCTTAAAATTTATTAATTGCCCAATTTAAAATTGACCCTTGTGTCATACAGAAATAAGGAAGACGAAAGAACGTATTCGATATGTTTGATTTTGACGATCGATACACACGAATTCGAGCAGGAGGGACATCTGCAGGTCGTCGAAACGCAGACTGGAATCGTTACATACCAGATCCCCGGGCAAAATTTATATCCTGGCTTTCGTTACGCCCACCTTTTGCCTTTTTGTTTCGAGAACGTCTCGAGATTCTTCACCTCGGCTGATCGCGCACACTCGAGGAACAAAGGAGCCGAGCTGCGGAATAAAGGAGAGCCTCCACGGTCGAGCCAGCAGACGAAACTTTCATTACTCGTAGACGGGGGATCGGTTTCCGTTCTATCGACGCTGTTATTAATCGAAGCCGTGAGAAAAGGAAAAACAACGGGACGAAAAGTAGAAAGAAGAAAAATCCCGGCTTTTCGACAAAGAGAGAAATGATTGTTGAGAAAGAATGGCGAGCTAGAATTGTTCAGTTGGTAAAACGGTTTAACCCTTTCGCGCATCCTCTGTTTTTCTCTACAGACACGAAAAACAGTGCGGATGCATGGGGGTTCGGATAAACGAAATTCTTCCAATATTATTCTAGTGTGAACTTTTCTCACACGTTCCTAGATTCTTATATTTTCATGATATAATTTCGAAATTTTCAAATTACCAAAATTCCTAAATTCCAACTTCTAATTTCACAATTTTGAATTCTCAAATTCCCTAGATTCCAATTTCTAATTCTCCAAATTCCCTAGATTCCAATTTCCAATTCTCCAAATTTCCTAGATGGCAAATTCTAATTCCCCAAATTCCCTAGACTCCAAATTTCAATTCTCCAAATTCTCTAGATTCCAATTTCCAATTCTCCAAATTTCCTAGATGGCAAATTCTAATTCCCTAAATTCCCTAGACTCCAAATTTCAATTCTCCAAATTCTCTAGATTCCAATTTCCAATTCTCCAAATTCCCTAGATGGCAAATTCTAATTCCATAAATTCCCTAGATTCCAATTTCCAATTCTCCAAATTTCCTAGATGGCAAATTCTAATTCCCCAAATTCCCTAGACTCCAAATTTCAATTCTCCAAATTCCCTAGATTCCAATTTCCAATTCTCCAAATTTCCTAGATGGCAAATTCTAATCCCCCAAATTTCCTAGACTCCAAATTTCAATTCTCCAAATTCCCTAGATTCCAATTTCCAATTCTCCAAATTCCCTAGATGGCAAATTCTAATTCCCCAAATTCCCTAGATTCCAATTTTCAATCCCCCAAATTTCCTAGATTCCAAATTCCCCAGATTCCAATGTTCAATTCCCCAAATTCCTTAAATTCCAAATTCCAATTCTCCAAATTTCCCAGATTCCAAATTCTAATCTCCCGAACCCTCTAGATCCCAAATTCCAACGCATCAAATTCCGTAGATTCCAAATTCCAATCCTCGAAATTCCCTATATTCCAAATCTCTCAAATTCCAATTTTCAATTTTTCAAGTATCTAAATTTTGTAATTTTGAAACTTTCAAGTTTCCAATTTTCCAAATTTTTGTCTAAATTGGACATATTACGTAATTCATGTACGAATCCCACGTCGCAAGCTAATTAAACCGTATCAGGTACCTGAATTTTTATATGGTCACACCTCGACCCATATATCATCGTAAAATTAATCATTCGAAAATCTTCTAAAATGTTCCGTTAAAGATGCTTAACGATTTGATCGAAGAACGATGGAAACAACCTTAAGGTTCTCCTTGTTCCTCGGAATACGACAGGAGGGAGGTAGCACAATTAAGCTGTGTAATTTATGCGACGGTATTGTCGCTTTGATCGACGCTTAATGAGACGCCTTCGCTGCAGAACCGTCGTCTAAATTTGGATCTGGGTCGCCGGTTCCATTGGCGCGATTGAACTTGAACGCGTTCTCGATTTCTCGCGATAGAGCACCGTTCTAATCATTCTACTAGAAATAGACATTCTCTGTGAAATAAATTACTTACAAACAGCAAATAATAAGGGTGTCATTTTTTTAAACGACTTTCAAGTTCGAAAAAATTTTTGTCGAGATTGTGCTCAGAAGCGTTCTGAATGCTGAGTTATCGAGTGGAATTATCGAGAGGAGATCGAGACGTAATCTCGTTTCACGACACGGCAACGGTGTTACTATATCGACCAGGTGGAAGCAGATTGAAAGTAAACGGCGATTGGTTCTCGTTTATCGAGTTAACATGTCGAGTGCTACTGAAAATCATATGTAACGCTTGGTCATCGTGCTGGAATATTAAATATTGCGCGTTTTTTAGATTTAATGTTATTATATCCTAATAGGGCTCATACAGGATATAATTTATTCATATGCTCTCAAATTAGTAGACCTTTAATGTAAAGGACACTCAAGAAGCTCCAATGATCATAGCCGTCTTTCCTTATAAAATCAATCAAGACTCAAGAAAGTTTGGTCAAATTCAAATTAGTCATTGGAGCCATCTGGTCAAATGGAGCTCATCATGGAAAATTGTTCTATGAACACTAGCAGTTTAATTTTTATAATCCACAAGTACCAAATTGATTTATTAAATCAGTGATAATTAAAACGTTTTAATTTAACTCCGTGAGTCAATGAGAAGGGAAATCGGTGATGTTGGCCATTCAACGGGAAATGCGGACATAACGATCTTTTCTCTCCCCGTTACTCGTAAACGGCAACGGAAACGTGAAAATAATCTCATTCTCTATTCACGTGGTTTGCCCCATTGACTCTCGTCAACGTGGTTATACTGCATACACTGCTGGACGAGCGAGGAGATCGTAACTGTCCATGCAACACGGAAGAGATCGTTTATTAGTTGAAGGTTTTAGTTCAACCAGCTGTAAGCTAGCTCCATACGTATCCACTAATAAATAGGACTCATTGTTTATCTCTGTTACTCATTCTTCAATAATATTTCGACTTTGAGATCGAGGTGAAACTGGGTGGGATATTAGGAAATTACAAGGTTTAATTGCGAGGGAAATTTTTGTTTAGGTAGTTTGTGAGAATAGTGTGGTGAGTTGTATTAATTTTGACAAGCTTAACTAGATTGTAGGACAACTTGATGTAATTGACAAAATGAGTTACTTGTGTCAAGTTTGATAAGTTTAAGATATTTAATGAATAACATAATATAATTGACAAAATAGGTTTGTATATGTCTGGTCACTTGTGTCAACTTTGACAAGTGTAACATAATTATTGAGCAGCTTAATATAATTGACAAAATAGGTTTGTATATGTCTGGTCACTTGTGTCAACTTTGACAAGTGTAACATAATTATTGAGCAGCTTAATATAATTGACAAAATAGGTTTGTATATGTCTGGTCACTTGTGTCAACTTTGACAAGTGTAACATAATTATTGAGCAGCTTAATATAATTGACAAAATAGGTTTGTATATGTCTGGTCACTTGTGTCAACTTTGACAAGTGTAACATAATTATTGAGCAGCTTAATATAATTGACAAAATAGGTTTGTATATGTCTGGTCACTTGTGTCAACTTTGACAAGTGTAACATAATTATTGAGCAGCTTAATATAATTGACAAAATAAGTTTGTATATGTCTGGTCACTTGTACCAACATTGACAAGTGTAACATAATTATTGAACACCTTAATGTAATAGATAAAATAAGTTTGTAGAAGTCTGGTCAGTTGTGTCAGCTTCGACAAGTGTAACATAATTATTGAACATCTTGATATAATTGACAAAGTGAGTATGTACATATCTGGTCACTTGTATCAATTTTGATAAGTTTGACATGATTATAGATGAAGTTGATATGATTGACAAAGTGAGTTTGTATATTATTGAACAGTTTGATATAATTGACAAAATAAATATTATGTTAGAGGAGTCAAGAAACACTTCAAAGTATAATACATTATTTAAGTACATTAAATTAAATACAAGAAGATACGTAAAATTGGTATAAATGTTTCAAAGCACGTCCATTATGAAAAGCTACCAGATATCAAAGAAAATAATGGATTAGATCTGTTAATGCGTCGACTGCCACAATAGCTACATTTGGATCAAGATTAAAGTCACTGGAGTATAAACATTTCCATCATTCTCACGGGTTTATGTTGAAAACTTGGTTTTGTTGCGACGTTGTGAAAAGCTGTCCCAAGGATTGGGGTAAAGCTAGCGGAAACTGGTTTCAGGAGCGAACCATTAAACACGGCCGGAACACCGAGTGTACGAAGCGTGATCACGCGCTTTTTACTTGCTCACTAATTCCGACATAGTTGAAGTAACATAGTAGTCGAGTAACAACGAGGAATCTTCTAACCCCTGGTTTGGGCAACCCTATGCCCCTTGGGTTAGTCATTTTATCATCGTGTACGATCAGTTGACTTCGAACAGCTGAACTATGTTTCGAACTACCATATTGTGGACTATGCAAGATTGTACTGTAACGATTACACTAAACGTCGTAACTGGGGAATATTAATTCATCTTTACAACCTTTCAAAATAGGAAGTGACACTGACTGCCATGTCATTCACATATGACGCTCAAATTTCCATATGAAGCATTTGTATTTCGGGGGATTCTTTGTCTGTCAGACTCCTATTCACTTTTGGGCACTTTTGACAATTTTCATGGGGATGTTGGCTCATTTTGAGAAAGTTTGATTCTTTGATAGAAGGTCGTATCTGACACGGTTTGACCTGTAGAAGCATATGTGTATGTGAGTGAATGGGACGAGGTTTGGTTGTATTTTGGGGAGCTCTCCGCCTCTAGATCTCCTGTTAGCCATCTTTGGGCACTTTTGACAATTTTCCTGGTTATATTGGCTCATTTTGAGAAAGTTTGATTCTCTGACAGAAGGTTGTATCTGGCACGGTTTGGTCTGTGGATTCATATACGTGAGTGAGATGGGGTTTGACTCACTTTAGCTCGCTGTGGCTCTCCATGTCCAGACCCTCTGTTAACCACTTTTCGGTACTTTTGACAATTTTTCTAGGAGTTTTGACCCATTTTAAGAAAGTTTGATTCTCTGACAAAGGGTCGTAGCTGGCACGATTTGGCCAGTACATTTATGTACACAAGAGAGTTGTCAGAATGAAGTTTTACAGAATTTTTATTTATCCACTAATTCAAAATATTCGTGCTAACTATTTGAAGCTGTGAATAAATATAACAAAAGATCTATTAAAAATAAAGATACCTAAATTCCAACTGCTTCAACATCAACGTTAATGAACAAATCTACAATTTCCCGCTCGACTGCTCCGCACACCAATTCGCGATCGAAAACAAATATCGAATAATGGAAAAAAAGGTCTACAGCAATTTCGGCGACAAAAATTGATATTTCACACGGTCGGGTTGAATCGCGCGTACGAATTGGACTGTTTCTAGCAGGCTCTCGAGCGTTATTAACAAAATGGAACAAATCCGGCCTTCCGTGCGAACGCGTCGAGCGAATGAAAGTTAATCAGCGCCGGCTAATCGAGTCGATTTCTGATAACCTTGACCCGGTTGAACGTTCGTCACCGGATCGAACGTCACGAATCTCTCTTTTCGTCTCGCAGAAATATCGGCCGGTCGTCGCGTGTCGAGCGATCTTTTCAGTAGGCAACGCAAAAATGCTAGCGTTTTAAGCGACCTCCGTCTCCTCCGCTCTCCTTCTCGTTCTATCTCGCTCGATCCGTTGTGCAACACCTGTTGAATCGTTAGCCCGTCTAGCTTTAACTCGGATGCAGGTAAGTCGGTGAATGACACGGCTAACGCTCGATTTCGAGCATTCTAATTGCTAGTTTCTTTCACGGTGTCGCGACGCTGCCTCTTCTTCGTTAGACGTTCGATTAACAGGACCTTGTTATCGGACGAAATAATTGGAAAAATTATGATTGCTTAGAGGGTGCCATTAATTGGTACTGTTGCGACAAGGACTCGATTGGTTTTCGAGGCGATATCATAGTCTCATTATATGGCTCTTCGAAGGAGATTTATGAAGGTTCTATGATTCAGATCTAGAAATTATTGAGTGTCCAAAGTCCCCAAATCCCAAATTTCCCAAAATTCCAAATCCTCCAAATTCCCTAGATTCCAAATTCCAAATTCCCCAAACACTACTCTTAAATTTCTTAAATTAGAAAGTCATCAAATTTTTTAATTTAGGAAACCAAATTTCCAAATTCGGAAACCTCCAAATTTTCAAACTTAAGGATTTAGTAATTTCAAGCTTAGAATTTTCTAAGCTTCAAATGTGGAACATGGACACGTAAGTTTCAAATTTTTAAATTAAGAATCCGACAATTATTGAATGTAGAAACTTTCGCATTTTGAAAGTAGATATCTCCAGTGCATACAAGATCCATGCTTCACCTATTAATTAATTATTGAAGATATCTACACATTTAAAAGGTATAGCTAGACGACGATGTAGCAGTTATCAGTGATCGTTAAAGCTTAACCAGCTTCGCCTATGTAATTCGACGCGCGTGCCAACAGGCAGCAGTAATTATGGAACAATAAAACGCAAGGTGAACGGGAATCGAGTGCTCGTGACTGTGTAAACGTCGTCATTGTAGTGAACTCGTGAGTTCTTTAACGAGTGGCTCGTATTATATTTCGTCGGAGTGAAACTCGAAAGATTTCAATTAAAATCACATTAAGATTTCAATTAAAAGTCGCGGGTAATATTGCAATGAAAAAAAAAAACAATTGCGACATGCATACACACTTTATTGCTATTATTATCATTGTTGTCGACATTATTGTTGTTGTTGTCATTGTTGTGGTTATTGTCATTGATAACATGGCTGTTGTTGTTGTTCTCAATTCTTCTTGTTGTTCTAGTATTTTGTTGTTGTTGCGTTCCTTGTTGTTTTTGTTGTTTATCTTGTTGTTGTTGTTGTTACTGTTGTTCTTGCTGTTGTTGTTGTTACTGTTGTTTTTGCTGCTTCTGTTGTTGTGGCTGCTGTTTTGACTGTTGTTGATATTATTGTTGTTGTTGCTGTTGTTTTTATTGTTGTTGAATTTCTTGTTGTTGTTGTTGTTCTTATTGTGGTTGATATTATTGCTGTTGTTGCTATTCTTATTGTTGTTGATATTCTTGTTGTTGCTGTTGTGTTTGTTGTTCTTCATATTCTTGTTGTTGTTGATATTGTTGTTGTTGTTGTTGTTCTTATTGTGGTTGATATTCTTGTTGTTGTTGTTCTTATTGTTGTTGATATCCTTGCTGTTGTTGCTGTTGTTTTTATTGTTCTTGATATTCTTGTTGTTGTTGCTATTGTTCTATTGCTGTTGATACTCTTGTTGTTGTTGCTGTTATTCATGTAGTTGTTGCAGTTGCTCTTACTGTTGTCGGTGATCTTGTTGTTGATTTTGTTGTTGTTGCTGTCTTTACTGTCGTCATCGTTGTCGTTCTTGTTATTGTTCTTATTGTTGCTGTCCATCTTGTTGTTGCTCTTCTTGTTATTATTATTTATTGCTCTTTTCTACTGTTCTTGTTCTTATTGTTTCTACTGCAGTTGAACATAAAAATGCACATACGTATAACAACATACGCAATGAAAATATCTATTTCCTAACTAAAAATGTAAATATTTCATCAGATATAAAATATGTACGCGCAGAAAATTGTCGGAAAAACAGCAAGCGGATATCTCCGATACATATGGAAGCGTCTCGATGCACACGCGTTCGATAATTCATTCGGTTATATTGGGTTCGATTTCGTTGTATTATTCGGTGCGGTCAACGAGAATCGCCAGGATAGGAATTTCAGTAAATCGGTCGATATCCGCGTGTCGTTTCACGGCGAGACGAAATAGAAACGACAAGAAAACGGCGGATAAGATAAACAGGGTGGCAAGGAGAGACGACGCGGAGCGACAGGAAGAAACCTCGAGCAATTTGAAGGAGGCCAGAGTGCTGCGGGTGGCACGAATCAACAGTTTATTCGGGGCTCCGTGACGTTCTCGCCACGTTTGATCGTAATGTTTGCTGAAAGTTCAACGGCAGCCCGAGGCTTGTTAGAGAATCGAGTCAAGCAAGTTTCGCGACCGGATACCGGGGAGAAAATGAGCGATGAGAGCCCCGATAACAAACTCCCCGCGCAATGTTGGATTAGCCGTTCGTTCGACGGATTACAAAATCTTCGACTTTGCCACGATTGTGAACCCGCAATGAAGATAACGCCTTTCTTTCTCCTTCAAAGTCTCGCTCGGATTTGGACCTCTTGGATAAGATACCGAATTATCTTTTGAATTATTTTAAATGACACTCGAACACGTACAAGATCTCGGTTATTTTAAAAAGACAGGGATGAATTGTTCTAACTTTTTGAAGTATTTTATGAACGACTAAAAATCAGTCCAGCTATTAACAAAAAGACACAAACAAATAGTTGTTTGAGTTTTTTAAAATGAGACACGAACAAGTACAAGTCTTTTCAGCTACTTAAAAAGAACAGGAATAATGTTTCAATTATTTGAAATAACATATGAACAAGTACAAGTCATTTCACATACATGAAAAAAGGCAAGAACAAATAATTGTTTGAATTATTTAAAACGAGACTCGAACGAGTACAGGTTCTTTCAATTACTTGAACAAGACAGGAATAATTCTTTGAAATAACATATGAACAAGTACAAGTCATTTCACATACATGAAAAGAGACAAGAACAAAAAATTGCTTGAATTATTTCAAATGTGATACAAAAGAGTACAAGTCTTTTCAGCTAATTGCAAAAGACAGGAATAATTGTTTGAATCGTTTGAAACCAATCAAGAATAGTCATTTGAATGGTATAAAATATTTATGAAATGTAAAAATATGTGAACGATCATCCGAATCTCGTCTGTTTTAGAACACACTCAAGACCGAACGCGTTGAAAAAGCAATTCCAAATGCTCGTTCGAAAGCAACATCGAATAAGTCTCTCGAAACGTCGTGGAATCAGATAAAGCAAAGTTACGCGAACAGAACATGAAGAAGCGTATCGTCGCCGATTTCCAGCATACCTGCTTGAACCGTTTCGACGATAGGAATAAATTCGAGGCAGCGTCGTCGTATTTCGCGGGTACGAGTTTCCCCGGCTGGCCGCTAAATAACAGCCACCATATAGAATTTCCTCGAATAAACGATCGTATAACGAGCGCGAGGAGGAACAGGCGGTACACGTTACCTCTTCTTCGTCGAGGAAATTACAAGAATGGCAACGTGACAAGCGCCTCGTTTTCGTTTCCACGAACGTGATTTCGCGAGCTCTGCCGTTGGCTCGTGCGTGCCGTGCGATTTTATCGGCGAGCCGCATCTGCGACCTCTTCTTTTTCCCTGCCTCGCCGCCCCTTCCTTTATCACCCTCACGAATCTTCGTGTCCAGCGAAAAATTACCGACCCCCGACACGACCACGAACTCACGCCACAGAAACGGATCCGACCAGTTAAACGACAAGAGAGAACCGATAAACACGGGTTTAAGCCGAGCCGTGGCGTGCAAGTGGGACGTGCACGTGGGGTAAAAGTGTTCCTCTACGTCTTCATTGAAACTTCCCTTGCTCGATTATAGACTACCTGGTCAAATTTTCTGGCCTCTTTTGTAAAGCTTCGTTATAATTATTTCGTTGGAAGTAGTTGTAACTAGAATTTCCTTGTGGGGGTAGGGAACCCTAGAGTTATTAGCTCTGGCGGTGATGAGTGGGAGCATTTTGAAGATTTGGAATTTAGGGAATTTGGAATTTGGGAAATTTGGAATCTGGGGGATTTGGAATCTGAGGGATTTGGAATCTGGGGGAATTGGAATTTGGGGGATTTGGAATTTGGGGAATTTGGAATCTATAAAATTTGGGGATTTGTGAATTTGGGATCTAAGGAATTTGGGGATTTGGAATTTGGGGGATTTTCGAATTTTTGGGAATTTGCGATTTGGGGAATTTGGGATTTGGAGAATTTGGGATTTGGAGAATTTGGGATTTGGAGAATTTTGGATTTGAGGGATTTTGAATTTAGGGAATTTGGAATTTGGAATTTAAGGAATTTGGGGATTTGCATTTTGGGATCCAAGAAGTTTGGGGATTTGGAATTTGGGGGAATTTTCGAATTTTAGGAAATTTGGGATTTGGGAAATTTGGAATTTGGGGAATTTGGAGAATTTGGGGAATTTGGGGAATTTGGGGAATTTGGAATTTGGAATCTAGGGAATTTGGGGATTTGCATTTTGGGATCCAAGAAATTTGGGGATTTGGCATTTTGAGGATTTTGGGATTTGAGGAATTTGGAAATTGGGGGAGTTTGGGATTGGATGAATTTGGGATTTGGGGAATTTGGAATTTAGAATCTAGGGAATTTGGGGGATTTGGAATTTTGGGAAATTTGGGATTTTGGGAAATTTGGGATTTTGGGAAATTTGGGATTTTGGGAAATTTGGGATTTTGGGAAATTTGGGATTTGGGGAATTTGGAAATTAGGGGAGTTTGGGATTGGATGAATTTGGGACTTGGGGAATTTGAGATTGTGGGAATTTGGAATTTGGGGAATTAGGGAATATGGAAAATTGGGATTTGAAAATGTGGGAAATCTTGGGTATTCGATGAATTTAGGAAAGTTGGGAAAGTATAATTCTACCTCACCGTTAATCATTGTCACCTCGAAACCATTTCCAAACATAACTCGTATCCCGCGTTTCATAATCGGCAAAGAATCGTAACAATTCCAGTAGTCGTTTCTCGTCGATCATTTTCGAAACGATGCAACGAGTCGGTCGTTTCCGTTCCGGCAACGCAATAATCCAATTAAGAGCGACGGCGTCGAGGGTCGGTGGAATTAATCGCGAGAGATAAATCGCTCGGTGAATCGTTTCCCCCTTTTGTCGTGGCTTAACAACCTCGTTCTGTGTCGTCTTTTGAAAGGGCGAAGAAAACTGCTCGCGATAGTAATTACCGAAGAAAGTTCCTAAGAAACAGCCGTGAAACCGTAGGAAAGATATCGATGATTCGTTACGCGTTTCTGCGACCCTCTGCATGCTCGTTTCGCTTGTACGCGTCCCTCTTTCTCGACCCGTGTTTGCATGAGCACGCTGCTTAAGTGTAACTAAGTGTGCCTGTGTATGTGTTTATGCGGCCTCGTTGCTAGTGCATCGCGAAATCCCAGCGGGATCGACGACATTAGAGCTCGGGTCACGACAATGCTCGTGCGGTTCAGAAGCACCGACGATGATGCTGTACACGTGTTCAAGGACGCCGTTTTCGCTGGAATCCGTGCCGGTTAGGTTGTGTACACGGTCACGGTTACGACCTTGCCTACTTTAAACACCCTACCTTTTTTTTTATTCGTTGGTCGGTATTCTCCTTTGATACGATCGATCGGGGCTTTAGGTTAGATTTATTGAATTTTTACACCTGCAGTTTTTGCAGGTGCATGGTTGGTATTTCGTTGGTAGGGTTAGGTTAAATTTATGGTAGTTTAAGATAGTTTAAAGTTAGGTTACTTTGGGTCAGTTAGGTTTAGGTTATTTTGGGCCAGATAGGTTTAGGTTATTTTGGACCAGTTAGATTTAGGACATTTTGGGCCAGTTAGATTTGTTATTTTGGGCCAGTTAGATTTGTTATTTTGGGTCAGTTAAATTCAATGTTAAATTTGGGTTGTTTTGGGCCAGTTAGGTTTAGGTTATTTTGGGTCAGTTAGATTTAGGATGGATTCAAGTAATTCAATGTTAGTTATATTTGGATTAGATTTACAATGGTTCAGGTTGGTTTAGATCTGGATTACATTTGGTCAGTTAGATTTTGGTTACAGTTATCTTGGGTCAGTTAGATTTAGGTTTTATTGGGCCAGTTAGATTTAAGTTACATGTAGATTATTTTTGATAGTCCGGATATTTTGAATTTGATCGTATTATATGTATATTTTGAATTACATAAGATTGGTGTGGTCCTTTTACCTACTTCATTACTTCAGTCTTGTTATACCTTACCAATTATTTTGACAACAATAAGTCAATAGAAAGAAGTCGTAAACACTTTTACGTCACCATACGTCTTCGAAATAGTAATTCTTATAGATTCGATTAGACGCGCATTGTCATAGAAGACGGCGATAAAAAGAACATAAAATAGAGATGCAGGCAGCTCGCAGCTTACGGAAAGTTTGATAAGTATGGAGTGGTAAGCGTTTTTTTTTTCGAGCGACTACCTCGTGAAACCTGCTAGACGATATCCGGATCAGGTGCTGGTGTGCAATTTACGGGGCATAAAGGAACGATCGAGAGAGCGAGTGCTTCTTTGATCGAGCGTAAAGCGAAACAGGGACTCCTATCCTTTCTAACGGACGAAATGAGCGAAACAAGTGGAACGTTTCTATATACAATACGATCCACCTGTCCCGTGTGCGATATACCTTTACAAAAATCGTTTAACTTCCATTTTATATCGACTCTCTAATTCTCTGATCATGATTCATTTTGATCATACGTAGGACTCATTTTATTATATTCAGATTTTATGTTTGAGTACATTCAAGTAGTTAAGTAGTTATTTGAACAAAGGAATGTCTTGCTTTATTGTTATATTATGTGAACATTATAGTATTTGACTAGTCAAATGCATTTAATTATTCAAACAAACAAGTGTATTCCATTATTGCTTTACTATATGAACACCTTAGTATTCGACTAGCCAAATGCATTTGATTATTTCAACAAAGAAATGTACTTAATTATTGTTTTATTGTATGAACATCATACAGTATTCGACTAGTCAAATGCATTTGATTATTCAAACAAACAAATGTATTCCATTATTGCTTTATTACATGAAGACCTTAGTATTCGACTAGCCAAATGCATTTGATTATTTCAACAAAGAAATGTACTTAATTATTGTTTTATTGTATGAACATCATACAGTATTCGACTAGTCAAATGCATTTAATTATTCAAACCAACAAATGTATTCCATTATTGCTTTATTACATGAACACCTTAGTATTCGACTAACCAAATGCATTTGATTATTTCAACAAAGAAATGTACTTTATTATTGTTTTATTACATGAACACCTTAGTACTCGTCTAGTCAAATGCATTTGATTATTTCAACAAAAAAGTGTACTTTATTATTGTTTTATTACATGAACATCATAGTACACGATTAGTCAAAGTTACTCGAACAGTTCGATTATGGAATATTGAAATTTTTGTAAGAACCCCATGGCGAAGGTGCGTATCCATGCAGTAGGGTAGGCGATAGTGGGCCGCACGTGCGTGTGCGTGCGGCAGGGGGCGGCAGAGGGAGACAGAAGGGTGAACGCACTCGATGCACCTCGTGCAACGCAGAGGGAGAGAGCGAGAGAGAGAGCGAGAAGACAGCAACGCAACGCGAGATCGAGACAGAAAGGGAAGAAGCGAGAGGAAGGGTGAAGGAGGAGGTTGGAAAGGGAGAGCGGCGATCGTGAAAGTGAGGCGCAGCCATTGATCCGGCTGCGCTCGTGCGCCGAAACGGTAAATGGCCGTTCGGCAACTCTCCACCCTCCTCGGCTTTCGACTTTTCGATCCTGTGTTGCATTGATTTCGAACAACTTTGCGCGAAAGTTGGGCTACGTGACGATAAAGCCGCCTTGATATCGGGACGTGAAATCACGCGATATCGGACACACTTGCGACAAATATTCGGGGTATTCTGATGCTATCGATCAATATACATTTCGTACTTTGTAAGTGGAATACCAACGCGTGTATGTAACAAGACATACTTTGATACTATAGTATAGAACGTATGTATGTTTCGATACTAGAATTTTGATGTTATGACATAGAGCAAAATATGTATATCTTGATATCATAGCACGGAGAAAAATATGTACCTTCGACTCGTAACTCATGTCACATAAGAATGCGATAATTTCACATCAGTAACGATCTTCAATCGCGACTTGGTGTCACGTTTTTGTTGCCGCGGAAATCGCATTGTTAGGAGATTAGATTTCGTCTCGCGATTTCGTTGTCACGAAATCGAATCATTTTGATCGGTGACATCTGTAATGCAATTGCACGCAGCGTACGTGCTGAAAACTGTACATACACATTGTCGGGTCGTCGCGATCGAGCCATTTCGTTTCAAATCTACCAATATTGTATACGTATAATATTTTGATGTTTGGGATTTTGTTCAAATTGAAGTATTTACAGTTCTCGTGAATTACGGATTTATTTGACTTCGCTTTTATACATTGGCTTCGTAGTCGTTTAAAAAACATGGAAACTTCGGAAAGTTGATTGGCTTTCACGAAAACTGAGCACGTATCGTATTTCTTTCTAATCAAAGATTTATTCTTCGCGTCGACAACTGTGATATCGATGGTGGAAAGAAATGAGTTAAGAAATTGTTTAAGCGTGTACCGTGTTCTCCGCGGCGAAATAGTTGGGAAGAAAAAGTGAAAGAACTGTTCCGAGCAGAGCGAAGTTTGCACTTTGTTTCTTGTATTCAGCGACGAGATTAAAAACTTCCTCGCGCAAAAATGTTTCTTAATGCTACGTGCTTTCTCGCTGTCGAGTGAAAGTGTTTCTGAACGAAACAGTGCAGAACATTTGAAAAATCAGAAATCTAAGAAGTTCGTGATGAAAATCTCAAATTCACTGTGGTAGCTCAAAGTATTCTGTTTAACAATAATTTTATCATATTTTCTATAATTACATTTAAAACACAATACACTTTGCAGCACATTGTCATTTTTATAATGTCGTAGCATTATCTCTAGCATTATCTCTCACATTCTTGTATCACTAGATTTCTGTGTTATCAAATCCCTATATCCCTCAATTTCTGTATCACCAAATTTTTATACCTTTAAATTTCTATATCCCTAGATTTTTATATTCTGAAATCTTAATGTTTTTAAATCTCAATATGTCCATATTTTTAGATCTCCAAATTGCGCTAGATTCTGAAATGTATCTCCAAATATCCCTAGATTACAGTATCTTTAAATCCAAATATCCCCAAATATCCCTAGATCCCCAGGTATACCTAGATCCCAAAATGTCCCTCGGACACCAAGTATCCCTAGATCCCTAAATATCCCTAGGTTCCCAAGAGTTTCTAGATCCCCAAATATTCCTGGACCCCCAAATATTCCTAGGTCCCCAAGTGTTTCTAGATCCCCAAATATCCCTAGACCCCAAAATATCCCTAGGACACCAAGTATTCCTAGACCCCAAAATAGCCCAAGGCCCTAAATATCCCTAGGTACCAAAATATCCCTATACTCCAGCATATCCCTAGCTCTACGAATATTCTAAAATTGCCGAAATATCCCTAAATCTCTGAATATTCCTGGTCCTACAAATATCTTCAGCCGTAAGTCTTGAAATATCCTTAGATCTCCATACGACCTAATACACCTACCTTTTCTCCTTTTTTAAATAGTGGATTTTTCGAGTTAGTTGACTCGTGAAAGTGGACCGAATAAAACTAGACGTTGAAGTCCATCAAGGAGAATCAAGGTCGCGAAAAGAGGCAAGGTTACCAGCCACGATTTTCACTTTTTTTCCACCTGTGGGTAACGAACGGTCGGCCTCCTCTCTCTCCGGTTCGAAACGGTGTTTCCGGGAACGCTAACGGGGCTTAGCGAACTCGAAAGCTCGAGAGCTCGAATGGCTAATTAGTTACAGTAATTGGTTCGCGTTCGATAGTTCGCGGACTTTGCGAGCTCAAAGCTCGGGGAGTTCTCTCTGCGTCATACCGCGGCGGGCCGAGCCGGGCTGGCGATGGAGCTCGGGATTTAATTACCAGCGGGAACTCAGGCAACGGGAATCAAAAGAGTTTGCGTGGCCGTGTTAGGAGAGAGAGAGAGACCCTCAACTTCCCAACTCGAAACTTACCGAGCGGTTTCTCGATGCCCTCTGTGACCTTTAACGCTTTGATTGCCCGGGAAAAAGTCGCTGTAAACTGCGGCGAGAAATTATTTTATTCGGGACAGGTTCATCTACGCAGAATTCAATCGGAACGCATGTTGATGTGGTTTGAAGGCTTATTTTAGTTTCTCGGTGAGATGTGCTGCTTAAACTTTTAATAACGCTTCGATGCACAGGTGAAATATGTTCACGTTATAACGACAGTTAAAATAAAGTTGCTAAAAAATTATGGACTTCAAATAAGCTTGCTACAAATTATGTACTTAAAATTGCTACATGGTATGCGCTTCAAGTAAAAATACTGTGCGATGTAGAGTTCAAATAAAGTTGCTATATGGTACTTAAAATAAAAACAAGTTTACTGTATGATGTACAGTTAAAATTATGTTGCTACAAATTATGTACTTGAAACAAAGTTGCTACAAATTATGTACTTAAAATAAAGTTCCTACAAATTATGTACTTAAAATGAAGTTACTGCAAATTATGTATCTAAAATAAAGTTGCTACAAATTACACACTTAAAATAAAGTTGTTATAAATTACGTACCTAAAATAAAATTTCTAAAAAATAGATACTTGAAATAAAATCTCTACAATGTGTATACATTAAAATTTATAACGTGTGGCATTAAAATTAATATGCTCGTCGATGCATAAACTTGAACACATTTATTTTATTGAATTATGAATTGCTCCAAATGTATTCTTATCATAAAGAACATGTGACAGTAAATAAAATATCGTACAGATAATAAAATAATCATACAGATCAACGTAATAATAAAATATCTATGAAACTGAAGGTAACAATTTGTGGAATCAGAATTCGCAACTGTTTTCGTTGCTCCGCACGCAACAATTGTAATTTATTAATTAATTCGTACAATAATCACGGTAATTGCAGAGCGCGGTCTTGAAAATTGCAGCGAAAATATTGTAGCTGGCGGCAGAGGAGAACTCGTGTTTTGCGATACAGTAGTTCATAACAGTGCAGGCGAAATAAATGAAACCTCGAAACAGCTAATTACATACATGAAACGAATAAAGAGCTAGTAGTTATTCGAGACGCGCGTAAAATGTGTAAAATTTATTTCGCTCCGAAATTCCGGTGCAGTTAAACAACCGACGAAACGGTTCTCCGGGCATGCGGCTCGGAATAACGGAAACGAGAATCGCTTTTGAAATTTCGTTTCGATTATACGACGGTAATAGCAGCTTGTCGAACATTTTAAATACCTGCTGCTTTGTCCGATAATACACTGTGCTAGTGTTTCGCGATCAAAAATGTTAAACAGCTTTTGATCTTTTAATCAGATACGACACGTTATATGATATTCGCTCGGAAATATTCGATACTGTAGGAATAATGCCTCCGGGAGGTATTGTAATTAACATGTTAATTGCCATGGCAACGAATTCGGTTAAATTAAATATCCGAACGGCGGAAAGAAATATTATTAAATGAAATTGTGTTGCAGCGTGCTTTGTCGCGTGAGTTCATTGCTGCGGCCAACGCGTTAATATAATTCTATGGAAAACAGAACAGTATGTGTAAGACGTAAAAAATGTTGATCGTTTAAGATACGGCAAACATCCGTAACGCGGGAAGTAATAGTTTAAGCCGCGTACTCGCGGAAAATAAATATTTCGCTTTATTCGTGGCATCTATTCGATCCATAACGCGAAGCTGCACGATAACTGCCACTTCATCGAGCAAATATTTACCGTGGAAAGCGCGCGCCGCGAGCTTTACTTTCGGATGATACGTCGTAAATATGATATCGGCTTAAGGAGAATCGACGAGTAAATCACCGTCGACGGGTATAATGAAACTGGAACACCCCGAAATATCTCCCCCCAAAAAAAAGAAGAGAAAGCACGTCGTAAATGCAACCGTTCCCTGTAAGAAAACGAGACTCGCAAGGATTACGGTAGCATCGCGAATCGTTTCTCCGTCAAAGTAATCTCGTAGAAGACAACCGAAGAAGCAGGGAAATTTAACCGACTAAAAATTCCTTTATTTCGTTGCACAAGTTAAAACTTCAATTGTTCCGGCATCCTTAACGAAAAGCGTAATCCTTAAACGGGATTCGCTGATTCCGTTTAAAAAGGAGCTTCTTACGTTTTAATGCTTACCACCGCGAACCCGACGTTTGTTACTGTTTAGCTGCGAGAGAAACGAGGCGGACGGTGTTTTCTTGAAAGAGAAACAACCAGCCAACTACCCGCAGCAAGATCGGTTTAACTGCATTTCATTTATTCAGCGGAACTTTTGTTCGCTGGCTGATTTTCTTAGCTCGTCGCTGAACACTGCGTACAGTCAATGGCAAATCTGGTTACCTTGGGAAAAATATGACGGATCAATAGAAACAAGTTTACTGTTCCTTAAAAAACTTTTCGGATATTGAAATTTGGGGACATAGTTCGTCATTGTAACGTTTGGGAGATTTAGGGATATTGGAGCTAGGAATATTGAAGTATAAGGTTATTGTAAACCATCGATATTGTGATCTAGGGATATTCGATTCGGGAAACGTTATAGTGATCTAGGGATGTTTCGATGTAAGGATGATGCGATCTAGGGACACTTGAAAGTGGAAATATTTGGATCTAGGGATATTGGGAGCTGGGGATATTTGGAACTGGGGATATTTGGAGCTTGGGATATTTGGAACTCGTGATTTTTGGATCTAGGGATATTTGGAACTAAGGATATTTGGAACTAAGGATATTTGGATCTAGGGATATTTGGAGCTGAGGATATTTGGATCTAAGGATTTTTGGATCTAGGGATATTTGGAACTAGGGATATTTGCAACTAATGATATTTGGATCTATGGATATTTGGATCTAGGAATTTTTTGATCTAGGGATATTTGGAACTAGAGATATTTGAATTTAGGGATATTTGGAACTAGGGATATTTGCAACTAATGATATTTGGATCTATGGATATTTGGATCTGGGAATTTTTGGATCTAGGGATATTTGGAACTAGCGATATTTGGATTTAGGGATATTTGCAACTAATGATATTTGGATCTATGGATATATGGATCTGGGAATTTTTGGATCTAGGGCTATTTGGAACTAGCGATATTTGGAACTAGAGATATTTGGATTTAGGGATATTTGGAACTAGGGATATTTGCAACTAATGATATTTGGATCTATGGATATTTGGATCTGGGAATTTTTGGATCTAGGGCTGTTTGGAACTAGCGATATTTGGAACTACAGATATTTGTATCAAGGGATATTTTGAACTAGAGATATTTGGAGTTTGTGGTATTTGTTCTAGGGATATTTTGATCCATAGTTGAATATCGGGATATCTGTCGGTATGAATATTTCGATATAGGGAAACTTTTAAATTTGAGTATTACAAAATCTGTCCATTTGAAAATTGACAAAATTCGAAGAATTTGAAAAGTGGCAAGTTCAAAAATAGCAATTTAAAATCTTATAAATTAGAAAATTCGGAAATTACGAAATAAAAAAGTTTGTGAATTAAGAAGTGTTGGTTTACACATTTCTTTTGATGAAAAGAAAACTAGCGTTGCATCCGAGTGTACGAAAGGATGGACGAGGGAACGAGTTCCAGTTAGACGAACAGAGATCTCATTATATCGGATCAAGTTTTCGTATAATGAAATTATAAACGTGTGCATGAGACACCTGTCGCGAATTTAACGCTCGCCAAGACGAGATGCGCGAACGATAAGCGGTACTTTACAGCTAATTACACGTCGTCGCCGACACAACTTGTAACTTCGAGAACAACGCGAGTAATTCCATCAACACCGACTGAAACGTGAAATGGAAAATCGATTCAACGAAACTGGAAAAGATTGAAACTTACAGTCACTGCATTTAATTGCAGTAACTTCGGATAAGCATGACTCAGTGCAACTTGAAAATGTGCAAATTTCAAAGTACTGTTATTTGCACATTTTTAATTTGTACATTCAGAACATTTAATTCACAAAATTACAAGATTTTAGTACTCGACATTCGCTCTTTTTTAATTTTCTTTATTTTCAAATTACTGAATTTATAAATCTTCTAATAATTATTTCTTTTACTCACTCGACCAGATCATATATCAGTTATATTAGAATTTATAAATTATTAATATACAGTTATGAGTATTTTGTTCGTATCCGTAACGCAGTAAACGTTTTCTGAAGTTCGTGAAAATCGACAACAATCGTCGAACAGTTTCGCATGGCAGCCTCAGCGTCCACCGTTCACCGCGCAATCGACACAATTGATTAAACACGATAATCTTCCCGAAGGAAACAACCGTACTGATCTCTTCCCCTTTTTGTATGTTTCAGGTAAGTAACATCGATTGCGTCGATTCGTGGCCGATTGCGTTCGAGAGGGAGCATCGTGACGGTCGTGGGAAGTTCGATTTCAAAATCCAACCGGTTGATCTGTCAAGGTATTTGGCAAGTTAATACCAAACGGTCTGTTCAAATTAACCGAGACAACGTTTAAGCCCGTATTTAACTGGCTGACGGCGCGGAATATTCGTTCGAATTAATCCCTAGAGCCAAATGGGAAGCGCAACTTCCCAACGCCGTCTGTTGCTACTGTTCTGATCCTCGGGAACTGCTTATCGAAATGACACGCGATTATATCGTACCTCGAAACTTTCTTCATCCGCGTTTATCTGGATAGATTTCGTTTCGATTCTATACCGCTGTGTATCGTGACCTTTTATGGGGAAAATGGCGATGTAGAGAAACAGCGATTATTATACGTTAGTTTAGGAATTATTGGATTTGGGGAATTTAGGGCTGCAACAATTTAGAAAGTGGAAAACTGATAATTTGACAGTTACGTTTTAGAGAATTGAAAATTTGGGGAATTGGAAATTTGGAGAATTGAAAACTTATAGGAATGAAAACTTTGGAGAATTGAAAACTTGAAGCATTGAAATTTGGGAGAATTGAAAATTTGAAGAATTAAAACTTGGGAGAATTGAAAATTTGAGGGTATCGAAACTTGGGAGAATTGAAAATTTGAGGAAATTGAAACTTGAGAGAATTGAAAATTTGAGGGAATTGAAACTTGGGACAATTTCAAATTTGAGGGAATCGAAACTCGGAAGAATTGAAAATTTGAGGGAACTGAAACTTTGGAGAATTGAAAACTTAAAGAATTGAAACTTGGGAGAATTGAAAACTTGAGGGAACTAAAACTTGGTAAAATTGAAAACTTGAAGAATTGAAACTTGGGAGAATCGAAAACTTGAGGGAACTAAAACTTGGGAAAATTGAAAACTTGAAGAATTAAAACTTGGGAGAATTGAAAATTTGAAGAATTGAACCTTTTAAGAATTGAAAACTGGGAGACCTGAATATTTCATAAAATTACATATCTGAAAATCCTAGAAAGTGAAAGAAAGCTAAAAGTACTAACGTCATCTCCTATTTCAGAACACTCCATCAATTTTTGAGACGCGAAATAACAAATAGCTTAAAAGTAACAGCAGTTCCAAAGTCGCCAAGGTACACTCCACGTGTGCCATATGAAAGTTTTATGCAACGCGTACAGCAAAGGTTGAAGTCGATTTTCAGTCTCGGTAAAGCAGTATCTGTTTGCACTGCAGGATAGATCGGGAATCGTGCGTTCTGTCGCGTGTTTCGGAATTACATTAAGCCCCTCTCTGCACGGCTCGCACAAAGTCAGAATCAATTCCACGTTAAATATCCAATTAATTCGCGTCGCGTTCGTGCCCTCGAATCGGATCGGTTATTCCCTGTTTCGCGTGGAATTTTCCGTAGAACCACTTCCACCTGTCTCCGCACGGTTTTTCTGCAATTTCGAAACGATATTCCGCGCCGGGAAAATTATTTCCGCTTGTACGGTAGAACGTATCCAGGAAAAACGAGCAGTGAGGAAAAAAAAACGAGACCCGGCGTGTGCACGGTACGCGCATTGTGCTCGATAATTAGTTTTCAGGGTAGATCGTAAAAAAAAAATCACGATCGCGCTTAACGAGACCAGTTTTATCGGCGTGTACCGATGTAAGCTCTCGTTGTTTGTTCTTCGGTACTGCATTGCAGCTAGTATTCGTTATTCTCTTACACAAATTTTCACGTAATCTGATCACTTCCGAATATTTAAGACCCAACAAAGTGCCACTTGCTCAAAATCAAAATTCTAAAACGATCAAACATTCCACGTATCTTTCATCGATACGTATCATGAATTTTGAATAACACGAAGCAAAAAAAGTATAATGCACTTGGTCATGCGATCGAACCAAATTCAGGTCAAGTACATAATTATCTTTTCGTTATGTCAGTTCCAGGGAAATGCAACCGTTCCAAGCTTTTTGCCGATATATCGAATTATTTTGAATAAAATGAGACAAACAGTGGCCGCTAATGAGGACATGGTTAATGAGCACATTCATCTTGTGCATACAAACTGTAAACATCGATGCGCCTCTGTTAACAAAAATACGTTAAGGACTTTTATTCCGCTGTTTGATTTTGTTTACGAGTATTTTCTTGCCACGTCGTCGCGGCACGGTCCCAGCGAACGTATAGCAAGTTTCTGACGGAAAATCGATGTCGAAGCGCCATCGTGGCCGCCGGCTGCTACGATAGATCGCGTAAGTCGGTTACAACGCGGCGCACGTTATAACACCGCTCGAACCGCATTTTTCTCCGGGTCGTATCTCGAGGAATCGCCCATCCTACCGCGATCGAGCATCTCTCTACCTCGAGAAATTTTCCGACGGTACTAACCGTCGAATATTCCCGTCGAGAGACACGAATACAAATATGTACTCGAATGCTAGACCGACCGACTTTTTTATCCGACCCTTTCAGCCTTTCCCGAACGGGATATATGGATTCATTTATGTTGTTCAACAACTTTCGAACATGATTTGTTCGCTGCTCCGACACTTTTGGGAAGATTTGTTAAAATAAATGAGGGATACTGGAATTTCGGGTTATTGATATTTGTGGAAATTGTGATGTGGGGAGATAGTAAGAGGGTAAGGGTGTAAGGATATATTGAAATTTAGATATATATGTAGGGACGTTACTTGTAATGTGTTTTGTCACCACGCAATAGATTGATCATTTGCTGTGAGTTATTGTTATATGTTAGATTAGAATTATCACGCGCTGTACTCACCACGCGATAGATTGATCATTTGCTGTGAGATATTGTTATATGTTAGATTAGAATTATCACGCGCTGTACTCACCACGCGTGGAGTTCATCACGCGTAGTATTTACTACGCGTTGCATTCACCACGCTTTCAATTGCCACGCGTAGTATTCACCACGCGTTAGAATTACCACGCGTTGAATTACCACGCGTAGAATTACCACGCGTAGTATTCACCACGCGTTGAAATACCACGCGTAGTATTCACCACGCGTTAGAATTACCACGCGTTGAATTACCACGCGTAGTATTCACCACGCGTTAGAATTACCACGCGTTGCATTCACTACATGTTGAATTACCACGCGTAGTATTCACCACGCGTTAGAATTACCACGCATTGCATTCACTACATGTTGAATTACCACGCGTAGTATTCACCACGCGTTAGAATTACCACGCGTAGTATTCACCACGCGTTACAATTACCACGCGTTGAATTACCACGCGTAGTATTCACCACGCGTAGTATTTACCACGCGTTGAATTACCACGCGTAGTATTCACCACGCCTTACAATTACCACGCGTAGTATTCACCACGTGTTAGAATTACCACGCGTAGTATTCACCACGCGTAGTATTTACCACGCGTTGCATTCACCACGCGTTGAATTACCACGCATAGTATTCACTGCGCGTTAGAATTACCACGCGTTGCTATCACCACGCGCTGTATTTACCAAGCGTAGTATTCACCATGCGTTGTAATCACCACGCGTTGTAATATCACGCGTTGCAATCACCACGCGTAATAATATCACGCGCTGCAATCACCACGTGTTGGAATCATTACGTGCTGCAATCACCACACACTGAAACTGTCACTCGCCGCATTCACCACGCATATCATTCATCACGCTCTGCAATCACCACGCACTCTGCCTCTACAACTTCACTGTACATCAACCGTTTATACACCCCACATATTCCATATCCCACATATCCCTGTGACTATACCACGGCAATCAATTTTACATTTCTTTCCTTCTACCCCTCTCAAATTCCTGTACCATAAAAATCCAATATCATTCACAACAAAGGTCCTTCCGTTAAAAGCGGAAGGATTTAACGCGACGTCGACCAGCAACACCATGGAAACAATGTCAGTCGTTGAAATCGTCGGGAAGGTCTAATTAAGAACGTTTCGAGTCTGGCGAGAGAGCGTCTGCTTTGCATCGGATTTTTCTCTGCCCCCTCCTCTTCTCTGTCGTTAATTATATCGCTGCTAAATGAAATTGCACCGCTGCTAATTGAGAAACAGCCTAGCCACGCCGGCTGCAAGAGGAATCGCGGTGTAAATTGACGGGAATTTCCTGGCCCCGAATTTGATACCTCGTATTTTATCAACGTGTACGCGTTGCTGTGCCGTAATACACCGTTGTGTCCGATTTTATTCGTGACACACGCGAACACATGCCGAACGGTTCACCGATGAGATATTACATAAATGAGTTTGCAACGGATTTCGGACGTTCGCGTACAAAGTTAATGAAAACGCTTCCGTTTTACGAGTACGCGTTGCGTAAGATTTTATCGGGTTTATTCGGTTTGCTGGACAGATTGGAATACAGCAGAAAAATGTGATTTGCAAGGTATGATGTAGGGGGATGGGAATTGTGAAGAGTTAGGGAGATATCAAGATTTAGGGAAGTAGGGATTTAGAGAAGGAGGGATTTAGGGAGATAGGGATTTAGGAAGATAGGGATTTAGGGAAGTAGGGATTTAGGGAGATAGGGAGATAGGGAGATAGGGATTTAGGGAAACAGGGAGATAGGGAGATAGGAATTTAGGGAGATAGGGATTTAGGGAGATAGGGATTTAGGGAGAGGGATTTAGGGAGATAGGGATTTAGGGAGATAGGGATTTAGAGAGATAGGAATTTAGGGAGATAGGGATTTAGAGAGATAGGAATTTAGGGAGATAGGGATTTAGGGAGATAAAGAGATATTAAGATGAGGATTTAGGGAGTTAGGACGATGTCAAGTTGGAGATTTAGAGATTTAGAGATCTAGAAATCCAGAAATCTGGGGTTTGGGGGTCTAGGGATCTGGGGGTTTAGGGACCTCAGGTTTAGGGACCTGAAGGTGTAGAGATTTGGAGGTCTAGTGATCCTGGGGTTTGGGAATATGGAGGTCTAGGGATCTGGAGGTGCACAATTCTGGGTGTTTAGGGATTTGGAGTCTGAGTGTCGGTCGATTTAGGAATCTAGAGATCTAGGATTCTAGGAATCTATGAATGTAAGGTTCTACAAATCTTGAAATCTAAAGATCTGAAGAGATAGAGAGGTATAAAGATATGAACCCAGGAAATTCAAAACCTAGATATCTAAGGAGCTGCCAATATAGACGTCCAGGTATATACGAGTACAGATACCCGAAAAATCTGTAACTATTCTGGTATTTAAGAATCTATGAATATTGCAAGACTTAATAATATATTAAGATCTTGCGATGGTAATAGAATTTATGCTAATAGAATTAATTGCTAATATTATTTTATGCATTTCACGAAGCGAATTTAAGGTATTTTTAGATTTCTGTCGATATTGATTAACACTTGATTGATACGTTTGAAGATTAAGATGGTTATTTCGAAGGGAATCGTTATTAAGTAATGCCGATTTATTTCAGTAAAGCGTTTCGAATCGGTAAACGGTTCGGAATAGAACAGTAGGTCAGATCACTTTCTATAAAAGGTACGCCGGGGCATCGTTACGGAGTATCGAGCCGAGTTAGGATCGATAATGGTCGGAAACACACGGTGCACATCGATAACAACGCGTGAACGAGACTCGAATTATTTATTGGATCGTGAGGGATTTTTAATGCACGCGAAATCCATGTACCGTGTGCCGCTCTTTGTTTTATTTATCGAGAACGGGACGATTGGAAATCGGTGAACAACGAACAGTTCGTTTTTTTTTATCATTTCAAGAGAGAATTCGTTTACAGACAATCTCTCTCTTTCTCTCTCTTTTTTTTTCCTCTATTTATTTATTTTATCGATCGTCATCGATACAAGTTTTTACTCTGATTTCGCGGTTTTATTGAGTTCGTAATTTAACGATACTTTTCAAGTTTTATTGAATGCATTTTTGTTTAAACGTTTATCGTTGATTTGACGTGTTTAGTATCGATTAATTTGATTTCGTTCTGAAATGTACAATTATTTAACAGGCTCTATTTTGCCTTTTTTCATTAATTCAACGTAAAATGTAACTTTGGAATAATTGTCAGCTTAATAAAATCAATACCATGCTAGCTGCAATGAATTGGTTATTGTCCTTTATACAAACTCAATTTGATTGTTATAAAATTGTGTTGTATATCCGTGTGTTCTGTTGTTTCGTATTGAACATTGTCTCGCACGTATTAATACGCGTTATATTGCCGCAAATTGTATATGCATATTAAACCACCGCATTATGCATATCCATGCGTTGTATCACGATGTGCTGCTTTTCCTCGTGCTATATCGCGTCACATTACATATTCTCGTGTTATATCGCCACATTTTATATATCGCTACGTATTTTATATTGCTGTGTATCATATCATCACACATTCTATGTTCTCGCATTATATCACCGTGTGTTGCATTTCCTCGCGTTATATCGCCATGTATTTATTGCCTCGCGTTATATTGCCTCGAATTATACATCCATTCGTTATATCGCTATGTATTGTATTGCCACGCGTTATACCGCCACGAGTTATATATCCATTCGTTATATCGCCATGTACCGAATTTCCTCACGTTATATTGCCATGTATTGTATTTCCTTACGTTATATCACTATGCACTGTATTTCTTCACGTTATATCGTCAGGTATTGTATTTCCTCGCGTTATATCGCCATCCGTTGTATTTCCTCACGTTACATATCCACGTATTATATCGCCACATTGACAAATTGTATTTCGCGTTCAATTACAACTGTCAAAATGGCAATATAACGAAAGCATACTGTATTTTGATTGCGTACCATTTGCAAGGAAAATCTCGTTAAACTGGCAGCTGTTCAACGGAAACTTTCCACAAGCGTGTGAGAAACATTTCCACCCGGAAATGCATACATGTCACAGAACGATCGTACATTATCCGTCTTACGTTATAATTTCACGGTACATATTACTCTGTGAAAACGTATCCTCTTTGTCGAACGTGTCGCAGTTCCCGGTTCGACAACCATGAATTTGCCGGTTCGCTTGCGGGGATCTGACGCGAGTCAACGATTTCACGTGACCCGTGTCACGATCGAACGACGTAAGTAAATCCGTCGGAGCGAGGCAAAAAGGTAGGCGTTCGATGTTCGCGTACGGTCGGTAATAACGGTAGCCGAAAGCTGATCTCCAATTAGCAGGATTTTTCGTGCGCGCAGTTTCGTCAGGGCAGCACACAGGCAAGAAGAAGCGGCCGAGATAAATTGCTCGACTTCCGGTTCGCCGTTGAAGGGGAGGTGGTAGTAGGCAGAGAACGAGGTCGAAAGAGAGGCGGAAAGAAGGGAGGACGAAGGCAATTGAGACTGGCGACCGCTAATAGGGAGATTAATTCGCTGTCTTCTCGCGTCTCCTCTTTCTCCCTCTTTTGTATTCTCTCTGTTTTCTCTCTTCCCCTTTTGCACCCTCTTTAACCCCACACGAATTTTTACTACTCGTCTTATTTGCAACTTTTATAAGTATTCGCAATCGATACAAGCTGAGTCACGCAAGTATTCGATCACGCATTCGAACAGTATGAGTTGCTATTAATCGCCGGATGCGTCAGTCATCACTGCTACAATATTATAAAAAGACGTGATGACTTTATATTCAACGATTCTTGACTATGCAAATTATTGAACTTCGAGTGATGAAATAATTCATCAACCGTGAGTGAGCAACAATAATGTACAATCAGTAATTACAAGGATGCATGTAATTATAATCTCGTTTCCATACCTGATTCAGCGGTAATTTTTCAATATACCTAATATGTACTTTCATGTTAGAATGTCTGTAACAACACACTAATTGAACAGTTCCGTTAAGAAAAAAACTATGATCGAGCTGATTAACCGAGGGAAAGTTTCCGTGATAGGCGTAAAAATCACTGTGTCGAGAAGTTGTTTTTGTCGGGAGAGACTTCTGCACTTCCGTTTCTCTCGAAGCGGGTCTCTCCGTTCGAGTTTGCTCCAGTTTCGTCGGTGTTTGGTCTCGTGTCAACCGTATTCCTTCCTCGTCACGGAGCACGTCGTTAGCTCGATCCTGGTAGTTTCGTTCCGCGGGAAATTCAGCTTGTGTACAGTACCGAACCGGTTCCCGTGCTTATCTGGCTCCGTAAACTCGATTCGAATCGCCATGTTGGATGCGAACGTCTCGTGCGAATGATCCTCCAATGACCGGGAATGAGCTCGAAGATCGTTTCGATCCGTGTCGATCGTTCTCGTTTAGCGAAAGTTCCGACGAACGACTCGATGAAAGTCTCGTTTCCAACCGTATTTTGCATCGTAACACGTGCGTATCTTGTCGATGGAAACTGTACATTCGTGAGCATGGTAGCCTTTCAAATGAAATATTAAGGTATATGATCAGTTTTTACTCGATGATCGTCAATTAATAAATTTTTATGTTTGGTCATTTAAACAAATTTCAGTGGAGATGTTTAGAAATTGGGAAATTTGAGAAATATCCATATCTGGGAATTTTTAGAATTTGGGAAATTTTGAGAATTTGGGGGATTTAGGAAATTTGATGAATTTAGGGAATACTAGTAATTTGGGGATTTTTGAGAATTTTTGGATATAAGAATTTGGGGAATCTAGGGGAATTTGGGGAATTTGAAAGCTTAGAAAATTTCGGGGGAAGCTAGGGAATTTTGAAATATAAGAATTTGGAAAATTTCAGCGGAAGCTAAGGAATTTTGGGATATGAGAATTTGGGGGTCTAAGGGAATTTTGGGAATCTGGAGAATTCGAGAAATTTAGGAGTTTTTAGAGTTTAGGAAATTTTGGAGGAAGTTAGGGAATTTTGGATATTAGAATTTGGGGTCTAGGGAAATTTGGGAAATATTTGAGAAATCTAGGGGATTTGGGGATGTGAGAGTTTGGGGGATTTGAAAAAATTAGAGAAATTTGGAAGACTTTCAGAATTTGGGGAATTTTGTTGGAGTCTGGGGAATTTTTCGTAATTCCAATATATGAGATACTGAGAGTTTGTGAAGTTTCGAGAATTTGGGGGACTATGAAGATTTAGGGAATTTTATGAATCTTGAGCCTTGGGAGTCTGGGGAAATTTAAGAATTAAAAAGTTTAGGTTTACGAAGACATGATAATGTGCGAATTGAACTTAAAAGTTCAAGGCTCAATTGTCAAGTTTTTCCTTTTATCTTGTAATTTACAAAAAGCGATCGTTCTTCCTCTAATACGTACTTTCATCGAAAGGAAACCCACGTTGCACCTGAGTGTACTATCGTTTAAAGGTAACCACGAATGGATTCGTAGAATCTAGCCGGTGAATCTTAAGTCGTCTCGTTTAGGAAGCGAGTTATTGCAGAGGAGAGACCGCAAAGCTGCGAGATACCCACCTTCCCCTGTAACACGCTCGTTCTCCTCATTATCGTACCAACTACATTCCGGTTATTGTGTTTGCCGTAATTACGGTCAGTTACGCGCTGCTGGCCGGTCCGTGTAAATGATTGAGCGATTACGAAACTGGGAACACTGGTTTCTCGGAATCTTTCTTGTTTTCCGTGCGGGCAAACGCGATTAACATTTTGACTTGTCGTGATGAATTAACAGAAATTCCTGCTGAAAGAAATTCCAATCTTGAAAGTCGACAAACTAGTTTATTTCTAGCAAACGTAAATCCGTTGCTTTTGTATTGTTCGATTATTATCAAGCGTTCATTTACATGGTAACTTCTGACGTGTTAATTTCGCTGCATAATGAAGTTCCGATATTACAAATTCACTTCACTCAAATAATTAAGAAAACAGAGTCATTGCAAATACTGTCGGAAATTACTTCCATAATTTAGCAATTACAGAGTTTGCAAATTACAGAATTTTAAGATGTTAATTTAGAAATATAAATTGCCTTTCATGAGGATTAAACTTCAAATATTCCTTCCGGTTTTTGTCTGACTTGGGTTCCATAATTTCCACCGTGTCACACGAACATTTTCTCCTTTCATCCGGCAGATAGATTCCGATACTCGGATAATTGTCAGTCGATCAATCCTCTCGCTTTCTCAGGGCGGAAAGACGGTCTCGTGGCAGCCCGGTAAAGAGCGGTTTGGCTGCGAGACCTTAATTAGCGTCCCCGACAGGTAGATACTTAACTGTAGATTTAAAGGCAGACGCGTTGATCCCAGTCCGTGGGTAATGAACTCTGTTGCGCTTGCTAGAGGATCAGGAGGAAGGGGGAACGGGAGGTGAATCAGATATATACGGGGTGTTCGCTCTAACTCTCAATAATGCATGGTCGAATTACTCTGTTTTAATTTTACACGTTTAATTTTACAATTTTCCAAATTTTCATTTTCTGATACCTATGAGACGATTTACCAATTTTCCATTTCCCGAATTTTTCGATTTTCGAATTAACCCGATTTCCCAATTTCCCAATTTCCAAGTTTCCCAACTTCCCAATTTTCCGAATTCGCAAGTTCCGAATTCCGGTTTCCCAATTTTCTAGTTTCCCAATTTCTCAATTTCCCGATTTCCCGAATTCTCAAATTCCGAATTCCGATTTCCCAATTTCTCAATTTCCCTATTTCCTAATTTCCCATTTCCCCATTTCCCCATTTCCCCATTTCCCCATTTCCCCACTTCCCAATTCCCCAATTTCCCAATTTTCCGAATTCTCAAGTCCCGAATTCTCATGTCCCGAATTCCCATTTCCCAATTTCCCAGTTTTCCGAATTCTCAAGTCCCGAATTCTCATGTCCCGAATTCCCATTTCCCAATTTCCCAATTTCCCGAATTCTCATGTCCCGAATTTCCATTTCCCAATTTCCCAATTTCCTAATTTCCCAGTTTCCCAATTTTCCAATTTCCTGAATTCTTAAGTTCCAAATTCCGATTTCCCAATTTCTCAATTTCCCAATTTCCCAATTTCCCAATTTCCCAATTTCCCATTTTCCTAATTTCCCAAATTCTCATGCTTCAAACTTTGAATTTTTCAATCTCCCATGTTCCCACTTCCCAATTTCCTAATTTTCTAATTTCCCATTTTCATATTACTCAATCTGCTAATTTCCCATTTCCCATTACTCGATCTCCTAATTTCCCATTTCCCAATTTCCCATTACTCAATTTCCCAATTTTCCACTACTCAATTTCCTACTTTCCTATTTCCAAATTTCCCAATTCCCTGTTAAACACAGTCATTACTATCAAAGATCTATCTTCTTAAACAAATCAAAATTCAATTAAACCAAAAACAATAATCAAGTTAAGAAGTACTAAAATATTGATACCACGAACGTACACCCGCTAGAGAAGAAGAGGTGTGTCAGTGTCGATGGTGGGGCCACGGAGAAAGCCGTAACGTGGGCGGAACAAGGGAGGGAAGAATTTACCGGAAGCGGATCTTGCGATAGGGTTAACGGTATTAAGTCGTCGTTGGTCGTCGTCACGTGACACGTTTAATGGTCGAGTTATACGTCGAGCAATCTGTTTCGACCAGCTGTCCGATGATCCTCTGTTACGCTTCGGATCTTCGTGTTATTGGGTCAAGGTCAAGGTCTTTCTACCCCAAGCGACCGTATATTCGAACGTGCATCATGAAAAACCTGCTGTCGCGAACGCCATTAACTTAATTGCATGTTTACTTGCCCGTCCGGTGGTCATTATAGTAGAAAACGGGACTCGGGGCAATATCTCAAATACTTAACTGGGTCAAACAACGCGCGAGAGACGTTTGCTGTTTGAGCTGTTGTGTTAACTCGTTAAAGCTGGATTTACGCTGGTATAATAAATGAGTTGCTTATGCACCGCTCTTCGAACATTGATTTTGTGTAAAATTGATGCGATTATAAGACATTCTACGAATAATCGGTTTGCAGAGTTAAAGACCGCCTTTTTGTAAACTAAAGGTGAAATTCGAACGTCTTCTGCTTTGGCATTTTGATAATTTAGTAATTTGACAATTTGCAAATTCGGGAAATACACACCAGAAAATCTGAATAATTTGCTGTGTTCATAACGAGTGAGAGCAGAATATGAAGTGTAGGGAAATTACACAGTATAATGCGATACAAATTAGTATGAAAGTAAATGAAAGCGGGCTAAAACGAAAGCCGAGAAATTTTTCTATTAATTTATGCAGCAGAAAATTGCTAACACTTCCGACGTTATTTGCATTATGTATTTCATAATGTGTGGTACAAAGAGGGTGTTGCTTTGGAAAGGAACTACGTCGAGGATAACCACTTTGCACGGCGAAAAACCGTGCAACGAAAATGTGTCGTTTCAAAACAGCTGTTTCTGCAACTCGTTCTTTCAACATAAAATTACGTTAAAATTGCGCTCGCTCGATTCACCGTAAATAAACGGGGAACATAAACAAACGTCGATAAATAAATTTTAACCGTATGAAAGTATGAGCAAAATCACTTAGACGTAGAAGTATGAACAAGTCCAGATAGATAAATGTGATCCGGTCGTTTCGAGGGGTGAACACGGGTCGCGTGAACGCTGATAAATAAAAACGTGGTCGTCGACCGTTCTCGGTGGAACGGTTATTTTATGGATTAGGGAGCACGACACGCGTTGCTGTGAGCAGACCTTTAATTTAGATAAACGATCTCGAAACCCCTCTACAACTTTCAGAAGTTGTTCGTCCAACTTCTCCGTTCATTAAACTTTTCGGTGAAGCGGATCGTGCGTGCAGCTAGGTGCAAAGAAAAGGACACATCGTTGCTTCATAAATATTTATCATCGCTGATGCTCGCATTCGTTAATTTCTTATTCGATCAATATCGTATAAATATAACAATATGCTTTTATCGGATAAAATTATATTAGACATAAAAACTGTCGAACCGGTGAAATGAACGATACGTAGATTTCTCAGGTTCGAGACTGTAGCAGAGTTATTGGAATTGGCGATATATCGAATGGGTCAAAAAATTATTCATATGTAATGTAAAGTGCTATGTGAGATAATGCATGGTGCTGTAAAGAGTGACAAATACAATAAATGGCAATATAACGCGTGACAAAATAGAAATGGCGATATAACGCGAGGTGATATAATATGTTGAAATTACAATGCACTTCAAATACTAGTAATGATATAACGCGAGATGATGCAACGTGTGGTTAATACAATAAGTGGCAATATAACGCGAGGCGATATAATGCGTGGAAAATATAATGTGTGACAAATTCAATGCGCGTGAAATAAAATATGTGGTAATATAACGCATGGTGGTTCCAACGCATAACTAATACAACTCGGCGATATAACACGTGGCGATATAACGCGCGGCAATATAACGCGTGGCAATATAACACGTGGCGATATAACGCATGTTGGTTCTAACGCGTGGCGATATAACGCATGGTGGTTCTAACGCGTGGCGATATAACGTATGGTGGTTCTAACGCGTGGCGATATAACGCATGGTGGTTCTAACGCGTGGCGATATAACGCATGGTGGTTCTAACGCGTGGCGATATAACGTATGGTGGTTCTAACGCGTGGCGATATAACGCATGGTGGTTCTAACGCGTGGCGATATAAGGCATGGTGGTTCTAACGCGTGGCGATATAACGCATGGTGGTTCTCACGCGTGGCGATATAACGCATGGTAGTTCTAACGCGTGACGAATACAATGCGTAGCAAGTACTATATTTGGCAATATAACGCGCAACAAATTTAACACGTAAAGAAAACCACGTAAGAATAGAGAGAGTGGCGATATAATGCATGGAGAATAAAATTGAGGTTTCGTGAATCTTCGTGTTCCACAATATCTTCAGTTAAAATTGTTTTTAACATGGGAATATAACAGTGTAAAAAAGTATTATAAATATACAACTGTATACAATATTATCTTGTACAAGTACAAGGAAATACTCGGTCCTCGCTGTGGTTCTCTCAAGTTATCCACCGTGAAACGCATAATCGAATTTTCGCTAACAACCTCTTACCAAAAAATCCTTCAGCGTCCCTCCGAGGTCCCCAACGAATTGAAGTCAGGAAAATCCTCATTGTGAAGAGCTTCGTTAAGCCGAGAAATCTTGAAAATTATTCTTCGCCACGAGTCTCGCCGAACGAAGAGGCACGATCGAACAACGGAGAAACGAAGTATCTTTTTCCAGGACGGTTAACCCTTCGAATCGAGATCTTGGAAACTTTTTACCGGGTAGACTTTTATCGAGACTCGAGGGGGAGGAAAGTCGATCGAGTTCTCGACTTATCAAGAGTTTCGTCGCGACGTTCGCGTCCATTGAATTAAAGCCGGATGCCACCAGACGGGGGTTGTCCAAGGGGTTGAGAGGGTGAATTTCAAGGGAATTCGAAGTTACTTCGTCGGCATGCAGGCACGTAAGGTAATAACGCGAGCCTCGCTGGTGGTAGTTTCACCACGGTATTGTGGTGACGAGAAGGTTACTGTTACGGTGTCGATATGCCGCCAGTGGTTGTTGATGATGCTGCCACTCTATCCTTTAGGGTACGTTTTCATGTGACGGAAAATTGTCACGTTTAATATCATGCATTTTATTGCCGTCACACTCTGACACTTTAGCTATTCGCGGTTTAATATCGCACCCTTAAAAGGCGTTAAAAACGACAATAATCCCTTAAGCCACGTTCTCATGGTCGCGATAAATTAAGACATTTATAACAGTAACAGTTATTATTTCTGGTGTGATAATATTGTGACATCTTCAGATACTCATACTTTTTCATATCATACTTCTATTAATACTTTTATTAATAGTTTATTTATAATAATAATTTGTTAGAATAATTTATAAAATCTTCAGGGTGCATTTTCACGTGAAATTCAATCGGATATATTTAATATCGCGACATTAAAAATTGTAGTATTTGCCAGTATGATATTTTTCTAAAGATAATCGTATGCAACTTATCGATCGTAAACGGAGATCGTTGCATGGAAACGCACCTTTAGAACCTCACACTCCGGTACTTTTAATGTTTCAAACCGAAGTCCTGCGACATTGTATCCTGCGTCGCATTGTATCCTCATTTTTTCCTCTTCCCGTTCTTCGATCTTTTCCTATTTCCTTTCAAACTACCCCCTTTCATCGCACGCGTTTATCACCTCCTCGTCTCGAATACACCAACACTCTCCTTTTCTTCGTTGTTTCTTCTCTTGTTCTGTTCGTGCGCGATCACTTTGTTCGAACCTGTCGGATTATTGCGGTCACGGAAACGCGAGGGGATGAAGCACCCTTCTGTCTTCGTGTCTCTGCATCCCTGTGCCCCACGGGAACTGTCTTCCACCCCCTTTTCGACGTTTACCGTCTGCTCCGATATCTTTAATACTATACTCTGTCACGATGACGAATTTCAGCTCTGTTATTTTCATATTAGATTGCTGTATTTCCATGTTATTATATTTTATATCTCTACGGTAAAATTCATTTAACATTAGGGTAATATTTATTGCTACTGTTCGTATTGCTGTGTTTTGCAGGAAACATTTTATCGACAAGATTGTATATAATTTAACTAATTTATTGTTTTTTCTTGTTTCAGGTAAGTGTGAGGAAGATTCTTACGTATCTCAGCTGTTCTCGTAAGTTAAATTTCACGATCCTTAAATCTAATAATTGCAATAATGCAATAATTTTTAATATTTCAATAGTAACGTGCTTCATGAGATTTTTAAGTATGTTATACATAATTCTTGAAGTATAATAACGAGAAGTAAGAGCTTCTATTTAACACTGAAAATCATACACAATGAAGTATGAAGTATATTTGACACAATCAGGTATAACCATAAGCATGTGATGTAATAAAATACCTGATAAAAATGAGATTTTACCTAACATCGATATGTCAGATCGTGAAACACGAACCACTACAAGATGGTCTGCCTTTTATTATACGTTCGTTTGTACGACCTCGCGTTACGTTTATATTCTGCATTCACTTTCGCTTCACTTTCACCTTTCCCTCGTCTCTTCCCGGGATTACCGTTGTTAATGAAACCGTATGCACCATTCTCTTTCCGTGGGCTGATAAATGAATCGTCATACTCTGCATAAATTCCGATCTGCAATTAAATTTGCATCGAAAGCGATATTAGGCATTTAAGATTTTGAGAGTTGGAGGTACGGAACTTTATTTGGGAATTTTGGATATGGGAATTTATAATAGAAAACTTGAGGATTTAGTCAAATATAGCAAACATAGAATAACATAGTGAAATATAGAAATCTTCTGAAATACATTAGCAACATATTATGCCATCAGAGGTGAATTAAACATAATCTACACCTGTAGACCATATATCAATCGCAAGGGTTAGGCCCACGCGACAAAAAGCAGTCCGCAAGGACATTAAACTCAGAAAGTATCTGAATCACCAAAAACCGAAGATAAAAGAATAAAGAAGAAAGCGATCGTTGGCGTGTTTCGAGTCTGTGTAACCCCCTGGGCAAGAACGTTAGACGATTCCGTGAAGAAAGAGAGGAAACGAGGAGAAAGAAGGAAAGAAAAGAATGAGAACCGCGGCTGGCACGAAACGTGGAGAGAGCTCCGCACGCCGCGAAGTTCAATGTCCTCGTCCTTAACGGTCGTCATCCTGCCAGTCCTGGTGGTTCTCGTGCAATTCGCGGTCGAGACCTCGCGCGTGATCCTTATCGTCTACGAAGGACGATCGTGGAACAAGTCAGACGACCGATGAATGAGAATACAACACGTATACACGACCAACGAGGAACATGCTGCTTTTTATTTCTTTCGCTTCTTTCCTCTTTACTTTCATCGTTTTAGACGTTTTTACTTATTTAATTCCTTGCGGTTAAGATTTTCATTTGGAAACTTTGGAATTTCTATGTTTGAAGTTATTTTATTCGTACATTGCAAATGTTCAAATTGGTAAACTTGAAATATTTGAGACTTGGAATTAACAAGCTTTGGAAGATGCTGAATACTACATTGTCAGATTTTCAAGTGTTTTTTACATTTTTAGATTTTACGATGGCTAACTTCAAATTACAAATTTAAATATTATCGAATCTTCAGAGTTTTTGAAAATTTTCTAATTTCTAATATTCTGAATTTCCAAAATTCTCCAAATCGATTAAATTTCCAAATCTTTAAAATTTCGAATTTGTAGGTTCTCAAATTTCCAAATCCTGAAATTATTAAATTCCCCATTTTCTAGATCCCAAAATTTCCTAGATTCCAAAATTTCCAGAATTCCAAAATTCCCCAGATTCAAAAATCCCTAGATTCGATAATTCCCCAGTTTCAGAAATCCCTAGATTCCGTAATTCCCCAGATTCTTAAATTCCTAGATTCAAAAATTCCTCAAATTTCCCAAAACCCTAATTTTCCAGATTCCAAAAATTCTCCAAATTTCCCAAATAGCTCAAATTCTCCAAATTTCCTAAATTCTACAAACTCTAAAATATGTAAATTCTCAAGTCTTTAAATTCTCTGAATATGCATAAGATCTCAAGGTGATCGACGTCCCAGAAATTCCCCAGAATCGTTTAACCGTTGACTGTAGGGTTAACGCGACCCTTAACCCAACAATTACAGTAATCAAAGGCGGAGAGGTCAATAAGTCAAAGCACGGTACTCGATGCTCTTTGGTAGTCCCCCGGTCGCGTCTTTGTAATATAAATTGCATCGTCGTGAACGGAAGAAAAAGGGACGAGATAAGACGGTCGAGGGTAAAGGAAGGGTGCGAACGAGAAGCGAGGAAGCACTACCCTCGAGACACGTATCGTGTTCGAACACACACAGCTCATCGGGCATTCACGTCCGTGTCTCTCGTTATTGTGTCGCGTGAACCCTCGCTGACTGTCTGATGGGGTTTCAGAGGCGTCCTGCGAGCCATTCGACGCCCGTATATCCCGTTTTCTCGCCAACGGACAGTTCTTCGTCTTCTTCGCGACGGCCGCAAGCTTCTCTACGACAATCGACGCGCGACAGGTTTCTGTCACGTGTTGGTTTCTATCGCGGATTTAAAACGTTATGCCGTTTTACGTTTAACCCCTTCCCGTGCTTTGACGAGTCTCACTCGTGACGCACTCACGACTCAAATGTGATTAATGTTACTCAAATTTTGAATACTCTTCAACTTGAATTTTAGATCCAACTATAATTTGCGTTGTCAAGGATCCCTGAATATAAAATACTTAGAACATTTTAATTTTCTTTGTTCGTTTTAATGTTATAATCCTGAATGGTTAGTCTTGACTGACGCACCTCATAAATAAATGGCACGGCAAGGCGTTAAGGATGCTACTTTTATCAATACTATTGCCTGCGAATTTCATATTGACAACACTAAACGTATCTGCTTGTGGTGTGCACTTAATTTGAAATTAAAAATAATGTTGTAAAGTAGATAGACAAATGGCTGAACATAAAATTGTACACACATTGATTTTCTATCTTATTGTTAGTGAAAATGTACGATGACTTCAAGAAATCTTAATAAATGTACCTCATCCCAAACAACTATTAACAACTGTAATTTACGAATTATAATTGAACCTTAACTTCAAATTGATACCCTAGCTTCATATTTGATTGTATCACAGTATGACAATACAAAAGCGTATATAATCGTGTTAAAAAATAAGGTCACATAATCGTAACGAAATAACATAATCGTAGAAAAACCGAACACAGAAAATAAGAAGAGGAGGAGAAATGGTAAGAAGGCGTTTCAGAAGATTTAATCGAGCAGTCGCGTTCAATTTTCTCCGGTCGAGTCGGTCTCAAATCAATAGGACCTTATCGCAGGCTATTGTCGAGGGAGAAGAAGCCCTCCACGAGCGGATCTGTTTGAGCGTCGTCAAAATTTCAAAGTTTATCGGTCCATGAACGTCAGCCCGAACGGAGCGCGAAGACACGCTCCCGCTTTGTCATCGGCATCTAATTAATCTTGCTTCTTCAAGCTGCTTGTAAACTACTCGAAGGCGTTCCATAATGTGCGACGCGACGCTGACAACGCCGCGACGGTGAAAACATTGCCGCGGCTTTTCGCGGACGAATTTCCTTTATTTTTCTGGTTAACTTATAGTAGCGTTTGATGTCCGTTGATCGATTATCGGTTGATCAGTACTTAATCGATCTCATCGATTGTTAATGTTCCTCTTTGATGTTAACGATTTATCTTCTTCAGGAAATTAGGTGATTAAAATTTATTGGAAAATTCAGACTTGGACATAAAATGTATAACAACATATATGAACAGTACGAATAACCACAGACACGTTTTATCGTGCGAGAGTGTAAATAATTGTACTCTCCAATTATTCGGTTCTTATATGCTAATCATCGTTGAGCACATCGATCATCTGCTCTGGAGAACACTTGTTAAATGGACGTACGTGTTAATATCATTCGCACAGATGACTAATCGGTGGCACGAAGCTGAGAAATGATAAAGAATCAAATTAATTTCCTGATCTTGGTATCTATTCTGTCGAACGAGTTTCAGAATTATTTCGAACGTTATAGTTAATTGCGAAGAATAATATGAAAGCATCGAGAAAAGAAAAGGATAGCGAACTAACGAAATTACTCGGCCTGAAAGCAGGAGAAACCGGTTTCGGTGGTCGACTGTGGCTAGACACATGCTGAACTCGAGCTCGCACGTGAATTTGCACAGATGATTGCCGGTGTGCAGTTTCTGTCGCAGATTAGACGGCACGTCGCTAAGACACGCGTGAAATTCGCGAATGAAATGTACAGCCACGATTGCGCTTCGTCTGCGAAGCTATTTATCCCGAAATCGGTCGAAATTTAACAGGAATATATGGTTTTAGAGATCTGGAGATTCTGGAAATTAGCAATTTGGGGAATTTGGAATTTGGGGGATTTGGAATTTGGGGGATTTGGAATTTGGGGGATTTGGAATTTGAAGGATTTGGAATTTGGAGGATTCGAAATTTTGGTGAATTTGGAATCTAGGAAATTAGGGGAATTGGAATTCGGAATCTAGGGAATTTGGGGAAATGGAATTTGGAATGTGGGGTGTTTGGGGAATTAGAGTTTGGACTCTAGGGAATTTGGAGATTTGGAATTTGGGGAATTGGGAATTTGGGGAATTGGAATTTGGACTCTAGGGAATTTGGGGAATTGGAATTTGGAATGTGGGGTGTTTGGGGAATTGGAGTTTGGACTCTAGGGAATTTGGGGATTTGGAATTTGGGGATTTGGAATTTGGGGATTTGGAATTTGGGGATTTGGAATTTGGGGAATTGGGAATTTGGAATCTAGGGAGTTTGGGGAATTGGAATTTGGACTCTAGGGAATTTGGAGAATTGGAATTTGGAATATAGGGAATTTGGGGAATTAGAATTTGGACCCTAGGGAATTTGGGGAATTGGAATTTGCAATCTAGGGAATTTGAATTTGTACTCTGGGGAATTTGGAATCTAGGGAATTTGGGGATTTGGAATTTGGAATCTAGGGAATTTGGTGAATTAGAAATTTGGGAGATTTGGAATCCAGAAAATTTGGGGAATTGGAATGTGGAATCTAGGGAATTTGGTGAATTAGAAATTTGGGAGATTTGGAATCTAGGGAATTGGAGGAATTCAAAACCTTAGAAATTTGAGAATTTAAAAAATTAGAATCTTAAGGATTTGAAAATTTTTAAATTTGTGAACCTTCTATTTGTTTCATATTTTAATAAAAAATCTAAAAAAGTATCTGAATTGTCAAATGTAGAAATTTGAAACTGAATCGGTTACTAAGTGCAGAGGATTAAAATTGCACAGATATCATCGTTGAAGTTGAACGTCGTTCAGTTTCGAACGAGCGACGTGCAGAATTATTATTCGCGAGACTACCTATCGAATGCAGTGAAATACGCGGTTGAATCGAAACAAGTATACTGTACGGCTCGTATAACGGTGTACACGGTCCGAGGAACGAAAGAAAACAGCTGGCAGAAATAATAAAGAGCTTGGTTACAGTAATTGAGTTGAAATTGAGCTCGAACGTCCAGCGACGCTCACTTACGACGCAGACGTTTAGTTGCCATTGCTGTTCGCTGTAAAAACGCTTTTCCGTCTAACAAAGTCTACGAACACTGGGATTTTTCCTTACCGTTGACCGTCGACCCACTGAAAATTTCTTCAGGAATTGAGATTCTGCAGTATTTTGCTAAGTAGCCTTGAAGTTATTGTTCCGAAAGTGCTTGCATTGTTCTGAAATTGAGAATAATTTCTTTTTAGGAAGTCGAGGATTTTTGGGATTTTTGAATTTTTAGATTAATAATTTTAAAAATTTCTAGATTTCTCAATTTCTAAATTAGTAAATTTCTTTATTTTTGAGATTCTAAATTTTTCTATTTCTACATTTCTACATTCCTACATTCCTACATTTCTACATTCCAACATTCCTACATTCCTACATTCCCACATTTCCACCTTTCCACCCACCTAAACTCCTAATCAAATCACTATACCATCAAATCTTTAACTTCCCAAACACTCTATAAATAAATTTTCAAACTAGTTCCTCCAACTGCAATCTACCAAAGAACTTTGCTAAATTGTCTACGGAATTTGAATTTATCCGCAATTGCCTGGCAGGAAAATCATAGCGAATGTATCTCGAAGAAAGAAGGAATAAAAGAAACGTAAGTTTGAAACAAGAAGACGGTCTTCTACGAAGAGAGCTCTCTCTCACGGAAATATAACGGTAAACTACGACAGCCGGTGCTCGTTCCACGCATACCACCTTCAACACTCGACTTCTTCAACTTCTTATTCTTGAATTCCGCTCGGGCCAGCGCGCGCGTCCATCACGCATGTTGCATCCACAAAACGACGACACCCTCTATTAAATTAATATCGATTCCAACCTTATTAGCTGAGCCAATTTCCGAATTAAAATTTCATCGTCAATCTCTTTCTTCAAATAATAATTCCTTGCATTCTTTTCGATTATTTCTATTTTTATTCCCAGTGGTTTTGATTTTATTTTTACAAATCATTGGAATTTGGAATCTAAGGAATTTGGGGAATTTGATATTCAGAATCTAGGGAATTTGGGGGATTTTAAATTTGGGGAATTTGGTATTTGGGGAATTGGAATTTGGAAACTAGGGAATTTGGGGAATTTAGTATTTCGGGAATTGAAATGTGGAATCTAGGGAATTCGGGAAATTTGGAATTTGGAATCTGGAGAATTTGGAGAATTTGGGATTTGGAATCTGGGGAATTTGGGGAATTGGAATTTGGATTCTAGGGAATTTGGAGAATTGGAATTTGGAATCAAGGGAATTTGGGGGATTTTAAATTTGGGGAATTTGATATTTGGGGAATTGGAATTTGGATTCTCGGGAATTTGGGGAATTGGAATTTGGAATTTGGGAATTCGGGGAATTTGGGATTTGGAATTTGGGGAATTTAGGATTTGGAATCTGGGGAATTTGAGGAATTTTAAATTTGGGGAATTAGAATTTGGATTCTAGGGAATTTGGGGAATTGGAATTTGGAATCAAGGGAATTTGGGGGATTTTAAATTTGGGAAATTTGATATTTGGGGAATTGGAATTTGGAATCTAAGGAATTCGGGGAATTTGGGATTTGGAATCTGGAGAATTTGGAGAATTTGGAATTTGGAATCTGGGGAATTTGGGGAATTTTAAATTTGGGGAATTTGATATTTGGGGAATTGGAATTTGGATTCTCGAGAATTTGGGGAATTGGAATTTGGAATTTGGGAATTCGGGGAATTTGGGATTTGGAATCTGGGGAATTTGGGATTTGGAATCTGGGGAATTTGGGGAATTTGGGGAATTTAGGATTTGGAATCTGGGGAATTTGGAACTTGGGGAATTTGGAGTTTGGGATTTAGAACAGTACCACCACCTAATCATGTACGTGATCTGTAACTCTTTTGTACTTCAAATCCTGTTTACAACTACTTCATTCAAAGCTAAAATTACGAATTTTACACTTAATACTACAATCACCCAAAATTTCATAGAAATCCGTGAGACGCAATCGTAACCTTCCAAATCGTAAACAGATCGAAGCAAACGGTACCGATCGAAGTAAATTAAAGGAAGTGAAACGCATCGGAACGAAGCACAAGGTTTTCGTAACGCTTGTTTCCTCCGGTGTTTTCATTATCTTGGTTGTTCGACGCGAGACAATCTTGTAGCTGTCGTCGTACAACGAGTCACGTTTTACATTTCCCCCCACTGAAACCTTTTGAGAGGCACAAGTACGAAACACGAGGAAACGACTGTGCCGCGAATGATGCAACGACATCGCTATACTCCATGGTAAACGACAATGGCAGAGAGACGCTGCTCCACGATAATCGTCCGTGGAATATTCATGAACAGCGACACAAAGTCACGGAGACGGTGAAAAAGAGACGCGATGGAAGGAAGAGGAGAGAGATCGTTTGAAGGAAATTCGATAAAAGGTATCAAACGGCCCCCGTCGTTTATGCCCGTGCGACCATGTTGTTCGCGAAAACATGTACACCAAGGGGGAAAAAAGGAGAGTCCCTTTGAACGGGCTGAAATGCACCGGCCGTTAATATTCATAGACATCAAAATTTCAACGATCGTGCTCGAAACTGAAATACGAAATACAGATACAAGAAAGCGGTCTCCGCATGGGCTACCGCTTTTATTTCACGGCGCATCGCCAATTTCCTGAAATATTTTCAAGCTTTCGTGTACGATATATGCTCGATTTGATACGGAGTTCAAATATGATAATACTCGCTGCGAATTATGCGTTTGAAATTGATAAAAAATTCATTTTTTAAAAGTACTTCTACGAAGGAATTTTCCTGGTTGAAATATTAAAAAATCAACGTGTTTGTAAAGTGAACTTAAATTTCCACGGAATAATCCTATAGTCATAAGTATAATACTTAAAGTCTTCTTAAAACAAATTATCATTTCGTACAATAATTTTAAAAACAACAATTCATGAAATAATTTTAAGTAACACTTGAAGTCTTCAAATAATTCCAAGCAACTTCACACAAATCCTAAAAACAATCCCCCATAAAATAATTCTAACCACTTAAAGTCTCCTCAAAATAATTCTAAAAAACCCTCACAAGTCCCAAAACAATTTTAAACTTCCCAAAACGATTTTACCTAACCCCAAAACATAAAAAGTACCAAAAGATAAGAACCGAAAGATATCGCGTAAAATGCAGTTTAACGAAACGCATGAAATCGAGTGTTCCCGAAGCGTGTTGTATCAAACTGCGCGATACAAAGTGAGCGATTAATAAAGCCAGACAAGTGTAATCAACTGTCTGGATCACAAAGTTGAAAACTCTTACCTTCAGCATGCGATTAAACGCAATAGTATACACGGTCACGAGTTAGGAGTGTGCACGGAGAACATCGAGGAGGAGCTGGGCCGCCTCGTATGACGTAAACGTTATACGACCGACTCTCATATAAACTGCAGCCGTGTAGAGTACGCGTGGTGTAGTTGTCACGGCATATACACTGCAGCGCGATATAGTTACCCGCGTAGTTACAACCGGGGATTATCATTCCCGTGGCACGTAATTGCTTCTCAGCCGTGTACGGTTGCACGCGCAGGCCTAACCTATGTTCCGTGTGCGCGACATTGGCGTAACTTGATCGAAGTTTCACGAGGGTTCACGTACTTTGGGAATTGTGAATTTGGTATGTGTGAGAATTTGGAGATTTATATGGGGATTTGTAGATTTGAGTTTACTGAGGTTGGGGGGGTTGGACAGTTTTAGGGGAGGGAAGTTTGGGAATGGAGGAGTTGAGAGATTGGGGGTTGTAGAATTTTAGGAATTTTGGAGGGTTGGGAATTTTCGAATTGGGGATTTAGGAATTTGGGGGTTTGGGAATTGAGGACACTGGGATTTGGAAATTTTCAAATTGGAGAAGTTGAATTTGGGTATTTGGGAATTGGAGAATGTGGAATTGGGGAATGTGAGAATTAGGGAATCTGGGAATTGGGGAGAGTGGGAATTGGGGAATGTGGGAATTGGGGAATGTGGGAATTGGGGAATGTGGGAATTGGGGAATGTGGGAATTGGGGAATGTGGGAATTGAGGAATGTGGGAATTGGGGAATGTGGGAGTTGGGGAATGTGAGAATTGAGGAATGTAGAAATTGGGAAGAGTGGAAATTGGGAAATGTGGGAATTGGGGAATGTAGGAATTGTGCAATGTGGGAATTGGGAAATGTGGGAATTGAGGAATGTGGGAATTGGGGAATGTGGGAGTTGGGGAATGTGAGAATTGAGGAATGTAGAAATTGGGAAGAGTAAGAATTGGGAAATGTGGGAATCGGGAAATATGGGAATTGGGGAATGTGGGAATTGGAAATTGGAAATTGGAAATTTAAAAATGTTAAAAACTGATTATCTCATCCCTCCAATTCCTCCAAATATAATAATACTACCACGCTTTCTAAGTTACGCCATTGGTGTGCATGTGCATCATGTTTCTATACTCCTCTATACACGAAGATCTTAGTGTATTGTGTACACGTGTCGTCAAAGAAGCACAACGATGCAGTTAAGTCCTTAGTAGCGACGTCGTAGAGGATGTTTCTAAAGGAGACTCCCAGTTGCCTCCAGGACTAACGAAATTGGTGGATAGTTTTAGAAGGAGTTGATCCTGTCCTCGACGTAGTTCGACGATGTTCGATAACGTTGATCGACTTGCGATCGAGTGCGAATACTTCGTCGAGTAGGATCTGATATTCGAGGAGTTGGATATCGATTAGTGTGTACTGCAAATAGCTGCTTTATTAAATTTTCGATTTAAGTGTTTCATGTGTATGTAAACTGGGTTAGGTATAAAATTAACTGGGTGCAATACATAATAGACTTTAAACATAGTAGACTATGTGAAATATGCATGTGCACATATGCATGTACACATATACATGTACACGTATGCATGTACACATATACATGTACACACATGCATGTACACATGTACATATACACATGTACACATACACATGCACACATACACATGTACACATGTACATATACACATGTAGATATACACATATGCATATACACATATACATATACACATGTACATATGCACATATGCATATGCACGTTTCATACATTACCAAACAAGTAGCAGTAAGATACAAATATTGCATTTAAAGGTTTAAATACGTGAACACGTGGCACAGTAGGTGACGTAAAAAGTCATGTAGCAAAGTCATGACTACGTGACACAGACCGTCAAAGTGATACCAGATCCATTTCAAGGATCTATTTCCAGAGCGTAGTTATGTTCGTTATGGCAGTCAACGCGTTGAAGAATAACCATCGAGAAGTTAACAGGGAACAGGAAGATCGAGATTCGAATTACCGTACTGACATTGAATATATTGCAATGTACGGGGTGTCCCTTTGGGACATCTAAATCAGACGCGTGTAAGTCATGGACGACATCGGTCGAAATTATGTGTAGAATATTTTACAAAATTTGAATTGCAATTTAAAATTCTTTGAAGCAGGAGAAATTTATTTGCAAGAAAATTTGGTCGTGACGAAAATTAATGAGACTGTAAATATTCTGTGTTTGATATTTACAATAATGAGAGTAATGGAGAAGAAATGAATAAAGAAAATGACTGGGATAATTAATATAGTGTGTTGTAAATGTTTGATGTGTATTTACAATGTCTGAGTGTAATGGGACAGGAAACTTCATCTTACTTTATCATAAACAGTTATATATATTTACAATGTCTGAGAGTAATGGACGAGTAATCATCAGTGAAGAAAATGACTGGGATAATTAATATAGGGTGTTGTAAATGTTTGATGTGTATTTACAATGTCTGAGTGTAATGAAGGAGGAGTCATCAGGGAACAAAATCACTGAGACAATTAATATACCCTATTGTCAACATTTAATACGTATTTAAAATGTCTGTCATGCAGAGAGGAATCATCAGGGAAGAAAATTACTCAGACAATTAATATACTCTACCACAAAACGTTTGATACATATTTACAGTGTCTGAGTGTAATGGACAAGAAATCATCAGCAAAGAAAATTACTGAGACAATTAACACACTCTATCATAAACATTTAACACATGTTTGCAATGTCTGAGACTAATGGAAGAGCACTCATCAGCAAAGAACATTGCAGAGACAAATACATTACATTGTAAATGTTTGAAACTTTTGAAAAACTTAAAATGTCTAAGTGTAAGGAAAAGTAATCATCAACAAAGAAAATTCATCAAAAAAGAATAATCCTCCTAAAAACACGAACATGACGATAAAACAAACGTGTCATCGAGATCGATGTACTTAGGCGTTATTTTCAATTGAACTCCGCTTGCGTTCGTCAACGTTCGTAAACATCGATAACCTTCTTGACTTCGTTTACTACAAGTAAGCTCGACTCAATAAATAATCAAATTAACGCGGTCATTCCGTCGTTTTTGCACCGTTTACAGTGGCCTCTGAATTTTTTTGTCGCAAGGTCAATACGGAGGTTCTGTTACGGTAGGTCACCGGAGTTCACTTCGACTTTAATTACAATTTCGATTAGGAAAGATACACGGGCGTAAACATGTACACGTACTCCAATCGAGTGATAACGCCCTAATCAATTTTGAACGTCCACAATATCGGTGGTTACAGGAGATTTATGCGAATTACGTCGTAGTTTGCTATATTTAATACTTTCTTATATTCTTCTAGTGTATAACTATGATAGTCAATATACATCAGATACTATTTTAGCACTTTGCACTCGAAGATAATTTTATTGTTTACAAACAGCAACTTTAAAATATTAATTAAAATGTTAAATGAGTTCTTTTGTGGTTATTATTTCTCTACTAATAATTTCCACTATTGTCTATTTCACTATGGTTATACATCACAGGAGCACTGTTATAGAATTAATTAAATAATGCTTATTTCAAATTATTGTATCAAATCGAATGGTGTCTGAGAGGAGCCTCTCGAGCGCGAAGGGTTAGTAAGGCTGAAATCGGTATTCAAGGTTTTACTGCAACGAAGTGGCAATGTGGAATAGAGGGTTGTAAGATTTGGGAATGTGGGAATTGGAGAAGGTGGAATTGGGGATTGAGGAATTGGGGAATATGGTACTGGGGAATGTGGAATTGTGCAAGGTGGAATTGGGGAATGTGGGAATTGGGGAATATGAGAATTGGGGTGAGTGGGAAATGGGAATTGAGGAATTGGGGAGTGTGAAGTTGGGAAACGTGGAATTGGGGAATGTGGAATTGTGGAAGGTGGAATTGGGGAATGTGGGAATTAGGGAATATGAGAATTGGGGTGAGTGGGAATTGGGGAATGTGAGAATTGGGGGCTATGGGAATCGGGGAACGTGAGAATTGGGGAATGTGGAATTGGGAAATGTGGGATTGGGGATTGTGGGAATTGGGAAATGTGGGAATTAGGGAATATGAGAATTGGGGTGAGTGGGAATTGGGGAATGTGAGAATTGAGGGCTATGGGAATCGGGGAAAGTGAGAATTGGGGAATGTGGAATTGGGAAATGTGGGCTTGGGGAATGTGAGAATTAAGGAATATGAGAATTAGGGTGACTGGGAATTAGGGAATGTGAGAATTGGGGAATGTGGAATTGGGGAAGGTGGAATTGGGAAATGTGGAATTGCGGTATGTGAAGTTGTGAAATGTGGAATTGAGGTATATGGAATTGGAAAATGTGGAATTGTGAAATATAATAATTTTGGAATATGGGATTTCGAGAACATAACGATTTCGGAATTATGCATTCTAGAAATATAGCACTAGAAAAAATTGACCAAAGCTTCACTTATCATTCCAACATAAAATACACCAGACCCTTAATATACCCATCGTTACAATTAACTTCAGTCGTTAACTTCAGTATATCCTCAAATCGGTATCCAAGCTTTTACTGAAAAGAAGTGGCGATAAAAGATCGCTGCACGGTTGCGTGAAAACGAGCGTAACGAAAGGGAGCAAATAAAAGTGGCGATATCGATTGGTCAGGAGCGTTTCGGCCGGGTCTGGGCAATTGAATGCCCCGCGGCCTTTTCGCGCGGCGACCAAACGGCCAGATAGAAATCTACCTGACCCAGGAAGGTTCGCGGTAACACGAGCCACGAGAGATCGTTAACGTGGCTCGCCCTTGCCATCCTGCTAAGTAACGACGTCGTATCTTCCGTGGAAGGTGTGTGCTATACCGAGCTTCGCCTATGTGTGTACACACATCGCGGACGTGTGTGCCCTGTACATGGCCGATTGCGCATGAAACCATTCACGCGAGGGAAGCAATCCGGTCTTGCGGCAACGTTAAATCGTACACGCGCCGACGATGTCACGGATAACGGACCACGATAATTTTCCATTGAAAATGGAATCCTTGGGAAAAGAGTACCTATTGTCGTTGGTAAACACGTCAGAATATGTGGACACGTTAACACGGGATTTACGGAACCTGACTGAGTGACGGGTCTTAGATTTCTCATTTTGAATTATGGGTATTAGCTTTTAATATTGCAAGTAGGTTTTTGTTGAAAGGTATGTTAACCTGGAGATAGAGAATCATTGTGGAAGCTAATATATATATTTTTCATTATTTTATTATTTTTATACTTCACTTTTTATTTAAATTTAAGGGCTCATGCAACGTCTGTGAATTTAAGGTTAAAATTGATTACCATAGATACTTATAATAATAGCTTGATTTCATAATGAATATGAACTTATTTCTACCGGTGTAAATAATATTGAAAATTATTAACTTCCTAGATTTTCCATTTTAAAATATGAAATTTTGGAATTCATGGTTCTGAAAGTTTTTACTATCTTAATCTTTCAAATCATGTGTTAATAACTACAGTTCCATACTTCTTAATTAATCATAAATATCCTCATTATAAAATTAAAAAATATTTCTACATTAAATACCTGTCGTATAAAGTCCTGAACTCGTCAAGAACCGAATGAGTTAAACGCGATTTAAAATCGTTAGGTATTTAAATCCAGCTTAATAAAGTTAATTGATGCTGATGTTTGCAGACGATCGTCGACAAATGTTTGCGCGAAAGCAGGTTATTGGAGCGAGTTTAGAGTGCACGCTCGTGCGAAATTTTATTTCACGCAGGCGTAACTTTGTTTCCTGGTCGGAAACGTTCACGTTCTTTTTCAATTTTTTTTTTTCGGTGAAAACCGTGCCACGATTCCCGCTGAATATCCAGCTAATTCGTATGTAAACTTACGGGAATCCATTTCCGCGGTATGTGTACAAGCCGAAAGCATGAGCGTTTAATTCGCGTTTCCACTCTCTTTCACCGAAAAGCAGTCCACTCATTATCGTTGTGCTAACGAAGACCCCGCAGAGCTTTAACTGTTTCTGCTTGAAAATCCTTACGCGCGCTAGATTAACTACCCTCATTGGCCAAAACACACGGAACATCGTGTTCAGAGGTATTCGAAGTTAGATCGATCGAAATACGATGAACCAACCCGGACAAAACTCTATGCAATGCTACGTAATATAGACATTATAATATCACAGATATTACATGACAAAAATAAAACTTATTTACTATTCTGACTTCAAAAGCTAACATAGCTTAACATAGCTAATATATGTTATTTCTAATATAGCTTTATAAATTCTAAAATTTCCTTGAATCCCAGAATTTCGAACTCCTCAAAGTCTTGAAACTGTAGTATTTCTAAAATTGAAGTACCCCAGAATGGAGAGCTTTAAATACGTCAGAAATTATCGAATTTATTCGAAAAAGTTCCGTCTCCTAAATATCTCTTGAACCGAGCCATCCAAGGCTATTAGCAAGTGATCTTCGCCGAGTAGAGTCGATGGCCGCTCTAAATATATGGTTAATCGTGCACAGAAAGGAAGCTTCCAACTAGAACAGCAAGTTTCAAAGTCGTAAAATTCTTCGTAACGAGAGGGAAACGTCCGATGAGCAGGATTTCTCGCGCGATCACCCGACAATGGGAGCACGGAGTGTCGCTGCGTTCCGTACCGTTGACACGTTCCCCTTGAAGCTTCGTTAGCATAAATGCGCGCATAAATAGAAACTACGCAGAGTGACGCATGTGCAGGGTACTGCAGAGATATATGCGCCAAGTGCATCGCACACGAACGAATTTCCGAGAGGGAACGAGCGCGTGCACGCGCCTGAGTTTACAGGTTGCTTCATATGTGCTACTTTTCTTACACCATTCTCTTAATTTTTAATAGAAACTATATTTTTACTTCTATAGGTAGATATAATAATATAATAGTGCTAATAAGATAATATATATTATTTAAATTCATTGTTTATTTAAATTATTTAAATGTAAAGAATGTTCTTTAATGCTAACGTTTAAGATTGCATTAGATAACAATGGATGTGAAATACAGATAACATAGAAGCAGATGAAACGGATAATGTTTCTTGAAAACACTGTATAAAATACTTAATACTTTCTTCAAGAAAAAGATTTGATTAAGTATTTATAATATGAGGTACATATCAGTAGAATTTCATAGCAAAAGAATCAATATTGCGACTATTTAAAGGAATATGTGTATTTGTAATTCACACTGAAATTGTAAGTCGCGTGGATCTAAGAGCGCATGCGCAGATGACTACGCGCATGCGCAGATGACTACGCGCATGCGCAGAGTATACGGAGACTACGCTTGCGCAGGAGTGAGCGTCCACTTGACAATTACACTAAAACATATCTTGATTTTCAAATGAAAATAAAGATAATCAAAATACATTGCACTATTATTAAATTAGTAAATAAGTAAAATCCAGTCTTTAGACGATTATGTATATTAATTTCCGGACTAATACAGTGATGAAAAGCATAGAATTTATACTTGAAACAGGCTATAGCGAAGCGCAGTGGCGCGTAATGCAAACGCGACGACGATGCACTTAAATAGAACGGGAAAATTGTGCGCGAGCGTTCGAAACAACCGTGGTCGGGTTACCGTCCGGGCAAAAAACAGCTCTATAAAACTGGATCGAAGACGTGCTGGCTCGTTCAGGCACGATAACAATCTACCGAGCGGCAACCTTCGCGTCAGGCAAAGAAGCGACCGAGCCTCAACGATAATTAATCGCTTGCATAATCAAGCTTTTACCTGGCCTCCTGTAAAAAACATCGGTTCGAATCGTTAACTCGTCGATGTACATTTCCGAACGTCGCTTTACACCGCTGTTCCATTTATTTTCCTTATTCCGCGCCGATAAAGCGTTTCTTAAACCCCTTTTATTATGTCGACTTGCATCGGTGTTGCCTAGATTTCATTGCCTTTAAGAAACACCAGGTCTAAAAATCATTCGCTATTAGGTTTCTTTGGTAATGCGACTGTGAAGGGTGCGCGTGGAATTACGAATTATTACGATAGTTTTTTATGAAGCGAAAGGGTACGATACATAAGTAATACGACGATAAAATCGCTAAGTCGGCCCTAGTGAGAATTGCTTCCTCATCCTTCGTAATAGAGAGATTGTTAAAGCCTCGACCGAAAAAGAATTAAGAGACTTTACGTCGGTAATGGTGAAAATAATTCACTTTTAACTGGAGCGTAATTTAATTCTTGAACCGTGGGGTAATTCAATTACGATACGGACTATTTTTTGTTTAAATTCTCAAAGTCCTCAAATTTCCAAATCCTAGATGCATCCTTAGATCCCGAAGTTCTGAAATTCCCTTAAAAACTTAGAGTATCGAAGGGTGTACGAAGTAGCTAGTTTACTCTAGCTGTTAGGAGAAGAATCTTCTAACAACCTGTGTCAACAAAAATAATTGGCAGTTCTAATTGTTAAAGCAAACGGAAGAGAGACCAAGTTGAAGATTGATACTCCAAACCAAAGATTAGTTTCGTTTGTTCGTCGTAAAGGGACTTCGAGGAGACGGAAGCACGCGATAATAAGATCGTAAAAGAAGTATACCTTCGATGTAAAAACGGCTAAGTGAGCGTGTCAACAAGATTACTTAAGGAATCGCGGAGACGCTACCGAGACCGTGATAAATTGTTTAACTACTTGATTAATCATCGCTTTGATCGTTGTTAACTCCATAATTTCCGCAGGCATTCGATATCCATTTTCTTAACGACTATCTTACGCTTCTCATTAATAATCAATAAACCTGTAAGCGATTGCGTAATCATTGAGCAGGAAGACAGAATTGATCTTTGCTTTTCAGACTTCTAAACGAACACGTATAATTATGCAACTACCGTATGATTGTAATACAATGCTAATATTAGTTCGCTTTATATCATTACCTTATTTCTGCTTTACGTATTCTTCGCATTTTATTGCGAATGTAGGATCATTAAGTATTGGATATGTAAGACAATGTGTTTCAATGGGTTTAGTATCACACACTTCAATGTGTTTATTATCTGCATTCGGTAGTTAATACGGTTTTCTCTCAGGAATACATACAAATTTTGAATTTTACATATATGGGAATTGGGGAATGTAGGAATTGGAGAATGTGACATTGATGAATGTGGGATTCAGCGAAGTGAAATTGGGGCATATGGAATTCGGAAACGTGGAATAGAGGAATGTGAGATTGAGGAATGTGAGATCGAGGAATGTGGGAATGTGGGGAATGTGAAAGTTTGGGAAATGTGGAATTGGGCAATGTGGAAATTTGAGAAATGTTGAATTGAGGAGTATGGAATTGGGCAATGTGGAAATTTGGTAAATGTGGAATTGGGCAATGTGGAATTGGGCAATGTGAAAATTTGGAGAATGTGGAATTGGGCAATGTGGAAATTTGGGAAATGTGAAATTGGGGAATGTGGAATTAGGCAATGTGGAAATTTGGGAAATGTGGAATTGGGCAATGTGGAAATTTGGTAAATGTGGAATTGGGCAATGTGAAAATTTGGGGAATGTGGAATTGGGCAATGTGGAAATTTGGGAAATGTGAAATTGGGGAATGTGGAATTGGGCAATGTGGAAATTTGGGAAATGTGGAATTGGGCAATGTGGAAATTTGGTAAATGTGGAATTGGGCAATGTGAAAATTTGGGGAATGTGAAATTGGGCAATGTGGAAATTTGAGAAATGTGAAATTGGGGAATGTGGAATTGGGCAATGTGAAAATTTGGGGAATGTGAAATTGGGCAATGTGGAAATTTGGGGAATGTGGAGTTGGGGAATGAGGAATTGGACAATGTGGAAATTTGGGGAATGTGGAGTTGGGGAATGTGGAATTGGGGAATGTAAAAATTTGAGAAATGTGTAATTGGTGAATGTGGAATTGGTGAATATGGAATTGGGGAATATGGAATTGCGGAATATAGAAAATTTCAAAAAACTTCTCTCAGAAGAATAAACCTTAATCACCCCTCAATGTTTGAAATTCAAAGAATTAAAGCTTGACAATCCCAGTCGCTTTCGAAGCGAACGATGCTTCGACACGAAGAAGAAGAAAGTAAAAAAAAAATAATAATAGCACACCCGAGAACAATGTGTACGAACAACGCACTGCTAGATCGTCGGATATGAAGCGGAACGGGAAACGTTGTAACACGTGGCGAGCTGTGAAGCAAGTAAGGAGGGAGGGAAAAAAAATGAAGGTATAGGGGAAAAAGCGTCGCCACGTCATAACTCGTCGCAGCGACGACAGCCTGAAGATAAGGCGTCGCTCGAGTTAACAAAGGCTTCCGTTGTTACTATCTAGCGAGCTGTACAGCGTACAACGTCCGTTGCCTATTGTGCATCCTGCAATCGCATCCTGGGACTTTAAGCCTCTCCCTTGGAACGGGATTCCTGCGCAACTTTTTACCGAGATCCTTCTTACTTTCATTAATCGTTCCGCTGTTTACTTAAACGCCGCGTTAAATCAGCAGAAACGGTAATCAAGCAGTAACTTTGTCTGCGTTTACTGCATTTGAACTTGTTAAATGTTGCATTTTAAGAATGACAAATTAGAATGACAAATTAGAGTTAAAGTGTTTTTAGGGATTTTTGTCGCGATAGCACTTGTGGAATATTAGTTTCAATGGAGTTTGAAGCTTAAAATTTAATGAACCTACAAATTCTTTGTTTATGCCATAAGGGATGTTTGACACACCATTTTTGTCCAAACTTTGTGAAACTTTAGAGGACACCTAAAGCAACAATTTTGCAGAACCATAGCGTGCAACTCTTCAGAATAGACGAGAAAATTGTATTTCAAGTTCGTACAGTATTTGAGAGTAGTATGCGAATGTATTGCTGTCTGATGGAAAAGTGCCAGGTCTATAAAACTGTTCTCAGTTCGAGACTCGTCCAAATTATATAAATTTTTTTCATCTTTTTAATTTTTTACTAATATTCAAACATACTGTATTTCAGATTTACTGAACATTGTACTTCCAATATATCTGGTGAACAGAGCTTATTATATTTAATTGTGTTCCACGAGATAAAGCATCATGCAACGAAATTACTTATAATTCCTAAAATAAAATGGTTTGTAAAAAATATCAAGTCCCTGAAATTACCATCAGATGCTCAAAATGTACAAGAAAAAGCTCGCGTCACAGAAGACATCTAAACCGTAATTGCAAGAATCAAAACGAATCAAACGGTCCAATATTCCAGCAGTTTCTATAAAAAGATTGTTTCGTAAGCTTCCTCAGAAGATAATTTCCGGTTGATTGCTCCGAAATAACGATGGTATCATTACAGTTCACTCGTTATCCTGTTCGTTACGCCCGCTGTTTACAGCGTTCAAACCGCTGCACCGCAGGGATTCGAAATTGCAAGAATTCCCGGAGGGTCCATAAATAAATTCCCCGTTTTTCAACGTCGTCCGGAAAATAAAAATAAGACATCCGAGTTCGTCCGAGTGTCCGAGAATTTGTCAGGAATCTAAAATTTATCAGCACGTTCTTTAACGATATCCAGCGAATGTGGAAAGCGGGGCTAAAATGTTCTTCGATCCCGAAAATGGCGGCGAGGGGATCGCACACGGGCAAACAGAGGTTTGAATAGATCTCGACGCGAATAGGGGTGTGACGCGGATGGCAGAAATTGAAACGTCGCGCGGAAATTGAACGAGTACGAAACCTTTTCTACCGCTCAGCTTCGCGTTTTCATGCTTCCCCGGGACGCGGAAATGTGTACACGAATTCATCCTGCGATTTTTCGTTTTCTGCGACGCGCAAGGGCCAACATTTATAGTTTAGATGGCATAGTTTTTCGGTTTCCACCATAGTTTTCAAATTCCTACATTCTCCAATTCCCACATTCCCCAATTCTCACATTTTCCAATTCCCACATTTCGCAATTCTCAAATTCACCAATTTCCAAATTCTCCGATTTCCACATTCCCTAATTCCCACAATCCTCAATTCCCACATTCCCCAATTCCACATTCCCCAATTCCACATTCCCCAATTCCACATTCCCCAATTCCACATTTCCCAATTCCACATTGCCCAATTCCATATTCTCCAATTCCCACATTCCCCAATTCCCAAATGCTCCAATTTCCACATTCCCTAATTCCCACAATCCCCAATTCCCACATTCCCCAATTCCCAAATGCTCCAATTTCCACATTCCCTAATTCCCACAATCCCTAATTCCCACATTCCCCAATTCCCAAATGCTCCAATTTCCACATTCCCCAATTCCCACATTCCCCAATTCCATATTCTCCAATTCCAACATTCCCCAATTCCCACATTCCCCAATTCCCAAATTCTCCAATTTCTACATTCCCTAATTCCCACAATTCCCAATTCCCACATTGCCCAATTCCATATTCTTCAATTCCCACATTCCCTAATTCCCACATTCCCCAATTCCCAAATTTCCAAATCCCTAAACTCCCCAAGTCCTAAATTTTCCTATTCCTAAATCTCCAAATTCCTAAACCCCAAATCTTCAAATCCTCAAATCTCCAAATCTTCGAATTCTAAAATTTCTACATATAACCACCTGTTACCCACTTTATACCCAACATTTAAAATCGCCAAGTATTTCCAGAAGGGTCTACACCCCGATCCGTATCTCCTTACGCCAATGCTGATCATCACGGTGCAACCTGTTCGAGAGCGGTTCGAGACGTCCGATGTGCGATATTCATGAGATCAGAATGGTTGCTGATATGATCTTTATCGTCCGGATGAAGGTGTGAGAAGTGTACTTAAGGAAGCAGAAACTAATCATTATGTAACGCGAAACTGCTGAGAAAGTCATTGGAGATGATAAGTTGTTGAAGCACCTATTAGACGGTTATCGAGTTTCTCAATGATCATTTCGAAGATAGATGTTGCCTGTAGTGGAGTACGCTGTATTATATTTAATAAGAACAGATATATTGTTGTGAAGTTTTTAAACTATTTTATTAATCGCATTTTATTTATTTTTGCAAGTGTTTTCATTTATTTTTTACAATATTAGGTTTGAATTTATTTTTCTAGCTTAAGTTAACGTCGCATAGCTCTTTGTAATTTGATTGTGGATGAATAGCGAAATAGGTAGATAAATGTTAAAAGTACAGGTTAGAGTACAATGTTAGAAATATATATTTTATATTTAAAACAAAAATAGTGACGTTCTTAGAATAAGATTATGAATACATAGGTGGAAACGTACTAATGAATTATTTTTTCTGTTTTAATGTAAGAATGAGTAACTATCCCTGATCCAAGAATTGCCTTATAAATATCTCGTTACGGGCGATATGTAAAGTCTGCAAACTTGTAAAGAAATTATTAAACCTATTAAATAAAACCTATAAAATTATTAAACAGAGACCATGTATGCTCTCTAAATTTTTCTTACTGTATGACCTTTGCTGTGTTTTACTGGTTTACATACGTCATTTCATTACAATCTACCGCATTGCAATCTATCGTGTGACTGACAGTATAGGACCGTATAGGACAACAGTTCTGCTACTCACCCCTTCGCACAATAATTGTCATTACGCCAATGAAGATCGGTGCAAAACTCGATCGAGGTGAAAGGAGTCGATCGGCGAAATCGCGTGTGAAACGTTGGACGTTAATGAGAGGACGTCGAGATCGAGCGAGTGTGTCGCAAGTGGCAAACTGTTGCAGAATCGAGGACGAAGGGGTTCGATAGCCGTGGAGGGAACGTGAAACCATCCGTGCCACGTTAACGACGAGCATTATATTCAAACGAGCTCCTCCCGTCGGTTAACTCTCCTAGCTGAGGCCAGTGATCCGGCTCCGACCACGAGCCTACGGGCTCGAAAAGGGATGGAGGATGAAAGGAGAATCGACGGAAGAAGGAAGGAAGCGAACAGGATCGACGAACGAGAAAGACCGTCCCGGAGAGAAACAGAGCCGTCCTGAAGGAACCGGATAGAAGGAAATCGAACACGGTTCTCGAGAGAAAGGATGCGATTTCTGTGTACGAGCAGTCAACGAATCTGCTTCCCTCAGGGAAAATTATCGTAAACAGGCATTCGGTGATTTTGGAAATGGGGGCATTTGAGGATTTTGGGATTTGGGGAAGTGGGAAGTTGAAAATTTTCAGATTTAGCGATTTAGGGAGGCTGGAGTTATTTGGGAAGGTGGAGTATTTTCAGATTTAGGGATTTGGAGGGGTGACGATTTTTAGATCTAGGGATTTGGAGGGTTGAGAATTGTTAGATTTAGAGATCTGGGGGGTTTGAGAATTTTTTGATTTAGGGAGTTGGGATCTTGGGATTTGGGAAGCTTGGTATTTGGGACGCTTGGGATTTGGGAAGCTTGGGGTTTGGGGATTTTGGGATTTGAGGACATTGGGATTTGGGAAGCTTGGAATTTGGGGAGCTTGAGATTTGGGAAGTTTGGGATTTGGGGAGCTTGAGATTTGGGAAGTTTGGGATTTGGGAAGCTTGGAATTTGGGAAGCTTGGAATTTGGGAGTCTTGGGATTTGGCAAGCTTGGAATTTGGGGAGCTTGGGATTTGGGAAGCTTGGAATTTGGGGAGCTTAGGATTTGGGAAGCTTGGAATTTGGGGAGCTTGGGATTTGGGACGCTTGGGATTTTGGGATTTTGGGATTTGGGAAGCTTGGGATTTGGGAAGCTTGAAATTTGGGAAGCTTGGAATTTGGGAAGCTTGGAATTTGGGGAGCTTGGGACTTGGGAAGCTTGGGACTTGGAGCTTGGAATTTGAGGGTCTTGGAATTTGGGAAGCTTGGAATTTGGGGAGTTTGGGACTTGGGGATCTTGGAATTTGGGGTTCTTGGGATTTGGGAAGCTTGGGACTTGTGAAGCTTGGGATTTGGGAAGCTTGGAATTTGAGTAATTTGAGATTTGGAGATCTTGGAATTTAGGAATTATTACAAACCTCCCATCTTCTAAAGTGATCAAACTTGCAATAATTTCCCAAAAAGTCCGCCATGTACATTGCAAATGCATTAACCCAACGTAAACAACAAAAATAAAATTCCAGAATTCACCCAAAGGAAGCTTACATTGTATCCTAGTGTGCAAACGCGTGCCGAGCGAAAAAGAGAGAGGAACTGTGGGAACTGTAGGATAACCGGGAACTCTGGCTCCTCGCTTTCCGGGAAACGCAGCGGCGCTTAATTGGTTTCTGCTCTCGAGGCTCGCTAGTCGAATGCGCTTCCTACCAGAAACACCTCGATAGAAATCTCGTTGGGTGCGGCACGAAAGCTTTCCAACAACCGATCTTTGTCCGTGAAACCTTAACACCTTACTCCGAGAATTTCTTTTCTTTGCTTCCATCTGGTGGATTGCAAAACTTCCGAGGTTATTAGTACGCCGCGTTTATGATCCGTCTGCGTGCGTTCATGCATTCGTGATTGGACTATGTTTATGCATTTATAATTGCACCGCGTGTGTTTATGCATTTATAATTGGACTTCGCATGCTTATGCATCTATGATACCTTGAAATCCTCAGATCACGCGATTTATGTGTCCCGAAGATTATGTCGCATCAACATTTATGCTGTGTTTATAATACATCGAAGTCTGCAAGAATTAACCGAGCGTGTAATCTGCAGGCTGCGATTCTCATAGGTTCCTGTGTATAGATATATCTTGTAAACATACGGTTATTAGCAATTATGAAATTTGTCAAGTCTCAGTTGTTCAGTATAGTTAAATTCAAGGAAAATTGAACTTTAAAGACACATTACGATAATCTCTGCCATTCAGTGTTGTTCAAGATTTAATATGAATTTGGAGAAATTCAGAAACATTCTGCAAAGACATCATGCAATAGAAGCACGTTGTCGACATCATACATAAAGAAATATTGTATAAACATAATAAGAAAATATCGTATGTAACATCATATATAAATATTGTATAACATATGCAAATGATATAAGTACTATAACTTAAGTACTATTAAGAAGTTAAATAGATGCAATCCATGCATCACTGCATATGACATACAAGTTACACAAAAATATTGTATATGTAATTCTTTTATATAACAGGATCTTGAAAACTGGTAGTAAGAAACGATAGTACATGAAATGATTAGTCGATTAAACAGCAACGAAGCGATTGACGATCGTCTGCAGCTGCAAACACCATAATCGGTGCATCGGCTTTCGTGCGTTGCACCTGCGTGTTGCACTAGAGCAGAGCAGCATGCTTTCTTAGTGGGTCGCCGTTCTACGATCGATATGTTCACCTTGTTCAGACGCTCGATTCGCCCCAGTGACCTAGCGTCGTTTGCCAAGTAGGAGGATGCACTTGCTCTGGAAACCGTGCGCGTCGTTTCTCGGTTCGCTTTCCCGCCAATCGATTAGGCATGCATCGATCGCGACTAACGCGATGCTAATCTTTCGAGTGCGCTTGTTCCACCGTAGGTAAGAAATTCATTTTTCTTTCTCCTCAAAGAATTTTTCATGTTATCGCTATTTTTCATACTACTGTAATTTTCATATCGAACTGATTTTCTCTTGTATTATTGTGGTTAGATTTTTTATATGAATTATATTGTTACTGTAAAATCATGTTACACAGTGAATGTGTTATCAGCTGAAATGTATCTGAGTTCAAATTATACTTACAATTACAAATTGATGAATTTTGTCACATGTGAACGTGTGAAGTGCGTCACGGGATAGACTTGTCAAAGCATGACAACGAGTCAAACAACGCCAAAGGAACAAAATCAAATCAGAACTGTCATATTTATTGAGTCATAGTCAAATTCATCAAAGACAAAGCCTGACAAAATTTTACACGATGTTTTTGACTTATTTTTGCATGTAGAATACCCCTCTTTCCGGCTGTGCCACCAATTACCGAACACTCTGTATATAATATTTATGTATAAAGTTGGGGCTGGATGAAAATGTTTGGATGCCCAGATAGAAATCCTTGGAGAGCCACACGAAAATCCTTGGAGAGCCAGATGAAAATCTTTGAAGGCTCAAAAGAACATGTGTGGAGACCCATATAAAATATCTTTGAAGACCTGAATGAATGATGAAAAACCTTGAGCCGGATCAAAATTGTTAAAAACCTTCGAAAATCTTTGCCTTGGACTAAAATGTTTGAAGAGCCGAATTTGAATGTTTGAAGGACCGAATGGTCGTAGTATAGTGCACGATCGGTTATAATACGAGAAGGAGTAAACCGAAGCGACTAGGTTGTCCGCAATGCGGAAACGAGCATTGTCGGTTCGCATTCTTGACCGCAGTCGGCAGACGTTGTCAAAGCGGTTAACGAGCGGTGTAGATCCGTCGGAATGATCGTCGCGAATAACGTGATCCGTGGGTCGCGTCATCGTGGAAATAGTCCGGTTACTTGCGGAGAAGTTGGCGGGCGCGATCGGGCACGGGAGCAAGAGACCGGGCGTCCGAGAACAACGTCCACTTCCGGGACGCGACGCTTCGTCGTGTAGCTGCGGTCTACCGCGAGACACGGCACCACCCCCGGAACGGTTACATTGTAATTTGGTACCGGTTTATACGGCTCGATTACCAGCGCCGGACTATCCTAGCCTCGTTTGTACGGACGAGCGAAGTGGCCGATCGAGCGAGCTCTAATGGCCAACTGTTCCACCGTGAACGGAACTCGGTACGGCCAGTCTGTTTGCGAATACGGTGTAATTGCGGATAATAAGAGAACAGCCGGCTACGAGCGTTTCAACCGATTCTCTGCTAACAGTGAATTGTTTTCGGAGGTTCACAGATTTTCCGAGTACAGTCTCGATGACTTTGGTTGTGGCTTTTGAGGTACGAGTCTTGATATGTGACATATGGTCATGTGAGATATAGTCTGTCTGAGTACAGTCTCGATGTATGACTGGTTAAGACTTTTGGGGTACGAGACTTGATATGTGACACATGATCATGTGAGATATACATAGTCTGTTCAAGTACAGTCTCGATGTATAACTTTGGTTAAGACTTTTGGGGTACGAGACTTGATATGTGACATATGGTCATGTGAGATATAGTCTGTCCGAGTACAGTCTCGATGTATTACTTTGGTTAAGGCTTTTGATGTACCAGACTTGATATGTGACACATGATCATGTGAGATATATAGTCTGTTCGAGTACAGTCTCGACGTATGACTTTGGTTGAGGCTTTTGGGGTACGAGGTTTGATATGTGACACATGGTCATGTGAGATATACATATAGTCTGTTCGAGTACAGTCTCGATGTATGATTTTGGTTAAGGCTTTTGGGCTACGAGGCTTGATATGTGGCACATGTGGGATGCAGATATAGTCTGAGTGTACTGGAGGGGGCTGTGGAATGCAATCACGGGCAGTCTCGATATATGGCACTGAATAGAGCTGTACATAAACATAATCTCATGTAGGATTGGAGGGGCTGAGATACAATCGTAATCTTAATACATATTGTATATTGTACTGAATACATTGTGGGTTACACGTTTTAGAGCACGAGTACTGCGGAGTCTTAATATGTGGTACTGAACGAAGATATAGAATACAAATACAGTCCCGATGCATAGTACCGAAGTGGTCCGAGGAATAGAAACACAATAGAGTTTCGATATATGGAATTGAATGGATATAATCGCAGTCTCCGTATACGATGTTAAATATTGTAAATTATGCACGTATTATGTGGACTTGTATATCTGAAATGTCCAAATGGTCTAACATGTCAGAATCAAACTATCTAATCTATCTCATATTAACTTTACGTAATTTTACGATTTACAATGGAAATTTTGAGGTAACTTGCCAGAGAGAAATTATTTTTTAATACTTTAAACTGAAACGAGTTATTTAATTTTGAAAAGAAGCAGTGTAAATATAAACTATTTAACGTCATTTCGTGAGGTAGGAAATTTTCAAGGTTTAATGGTATCCCATGTAGTAATGGGTAACGCGTTAATAGAGAGCTAGCAAGTTACGTCGTTAAAAGGGAATTAAAATCACCGTCAGAAGGTATGGTCGTTGGAGGGTGTATTTTCACGGAAGGTTTCGCGAAACGGTGGTAAAGTTTGATTAGGAGCAGCGGCAAGAGTTAACGCGACATCGATCGCAGGTTACCGTGGCTCGTTCCGGTTCCCCTCGATCCCCCTTTGGAACTCGGTTCTCCAGGGTGCGCTATAAACGGAGCCAACCGTTCGAGCCCCGTGGAGAAGTTCAGCCGGTTTACCTGCATTATTGAATACTCTTTGCCACGGTTATCCACGGATAATTTGTGCCCTGCAAGATTACACGTGAATATTGAAACGCCAGTTATCGTGGTTTTCTCGCTCGTGTTGTTAGTCACGATGCCATCGTTCTCAAATTAAACTTCAACCTGTGTTCTACTCGTACAACTTTTGTTTAATATCCAACCTGATACGTGCAACTCGAGTACTCGAACTTGCGGGGATTCCAAGTGGAAATGTTTTCAATTTACAGATTTTAGAACTTTTATTGTTGGGAACATTGTTCAGAATTTTAGGAATGTCGATATTTATGATTTATACATTTTCAGCTACATTAAACAATTTTTTAATTTTTAAATTTTTGGTTTTTAAACTTCTAAGAGATTTCATTTCGAGGTTGCTGAATTTACTCAATGTTTAAATTTTCAAATTTCAAGTGCCCAGATTCTCAATTATCCAGCTTCTCACATTACCAATTCTTCAAACTCCATTGTGAACCTCTAACAATTTACAACCTCAGCCACTCGAGATCTCCACATTTATTGTTCAAACGGAATATAAGCGATAGCCACATTCATTTAAATTATCATAAATGAAGGCAATTTAATTAATTTAACAGTTAACATCCTTAAACGATGTTCGATGTTAAACGACCGAGTGTAATTAACAGATACCGAATGGAAATAACGAGATGTCCGTCGGGTATCGTTTGTTCGATACTTTCTTCGCGATGTAAATCAGCACCGTGTTGTCGATTTCCATGTAATTCGGTGGAATCACGTTGGGTTTCATAAGGACGTGGCTTGACCAGCGTAGCCGTGCAATTACAGGGAGGCGAATAACGCGAAATTATAGGGGATCCTCGCTCCGTGCGGGTAAAATGAGGGATTTATGAAATTACTGTTTCCATCGGATTCTTTAGGGCCACCCACTTAAAACTTTGTATCGAAGGAAATCGTTTTCCAAACCGATCGGAACACACGCTTCCTCTTATTTATCCTGTTTAAAACTTGAACGATCGTTAAATTTAACGAGCTATTTTCCGATTCGCGAGACGACCAGAGAATAAAACCGGATTTCTATAAAAATCGTCGATTGATCATAACTGCTATTACGTAAGCGAGTATCGTTTCTAGGTTTCTCAGCTTTGTTGCTTCGAAACGGATAAAACCGCTGTTGCGCGATTTATGTCTCGTGAATTTCCTTCGTACTTCATTTTTCTCTAACGATTCTGAATTTATGTCTGTAACGGGAGAGGCGCGCGATCTTCGGCACATGGATTTCGTCCAAACTTTCCTCGGTTATAGGACACCACGGAAATGATAACTGCGCGGAATGATGGCGCGCACTTTGTCGAAATAATGGAAAAACACGAGTTCGATATTTCACGGTGTCACTGTAGAATAGCGGATAAGCTAGCTGTTCTAAATTAAACGTTTATTGTGGGTTTATGCGTTTACAAAGCTCGGCCAACGTCTTTCCGGAAACTCGGAAATCTCAGAATTTCAAGATTGGAAAATTAGAAAATTTGGTAACTAGAATGGGGAAAATTTAGAAACTCGTGAATTTAGGAAATTAGGAATTTCAGGAAGATCTAGGTGATTTTGAGATTTAGGGATTTTTAGGGATTTTCGGACCTTAGGGATTTTGGAGGTTCTAGGGAATTTTCGGATCTGGGGGATTTTGATATTTAGGGAATTTTAGGGATATTCGGATCTTGGGGATTTTCGCACCTCAGGGATTTGGAGATTTTAGGGAATTTTTTGATGTAGGGAATTTTAGGGATCTAAGATAGTTTTTTTGGACTTTTTCGGTTCTTCAGGGAATTTTTGGAGCTAGAGGATTTTTTGAATCTAGTGCAATTTCGGACTCTCCAAGAATTTTTGGATTTAGGGAATTTTTAAGACCTAGTGGATTTTTAGGATCTAGGGGAATTTTGGGGGAATTTTGGGCTCTAGGGAACTGTGACATTTAAAGGATTGTACAATCTCGAGTATTTTAAAATCTGTAAGATTTTAGTATCTGGGGAATTTTTGGTACACAACGGGTTTTGCTGGGATCTAGAGAATATTGTCTCTTATAAATATACATGTACCTTGTTACCAGACAATATGAAACGATGTAAAATTTGTTGACCATACGTTAATAATTAAGGAAGTGATATAAAAGAAGATACGATGACTCTTGCAAAATTATTTCGCGAACGGAGGGAGAAAAATGGAGGAGCGCGGCGGTAAAAATTGAATTTCATCGACGAAGCGATCGATGGATAGCATCGATAACGCGACGAAACGCGGAGAAGTTGAATTTTCGCGATCGATCGCGAGCCTGTAGGTACGCCTCTTAATTGACTTTCGTCCGAAAGCGAATTGCGGTCGTCGGGCAATGACGCAGCCTTACGCGATAAATTAATAAACGAGAACAGTTTTCCGGCTACCGCTTCGTGGAAAACGCGGTCCGCGTGCTAATGGAGTGCACTGGATCGAGCCATCACCGATTTTCTGTTTGCCTCCCACTGTTCTTCGTACAACAATTTCGAGAGCAATGAACGCACGATCTTTGGTATCTCTGGTTTACACTGAATTATTGACAACGGATTAATTATGGGATTATAAGTCATTTGATAAGTTAAAATACTTTGACTAGTTAGGTCATGATTGCTTATATCAAAGAGGTGCATTGTACTGAAATATTTTTATATTTGTCTATGGACGTATACATATATAATATATACTTCGTACTAAAGTATGTTCTAATAATAATTCTCATAAACAAATCCATGTGATCATTAAATTAGTACGCTTAAATTCATGCAATAATTAGATACCTAAACACATTGAATAATTTTATATGTAACTTCATTACACAATTATACACCTGAGTTCACTAAATAATTAGATATATTAAATACATTAAATAATTAGTCAAATAATTAAATAATTAGTCTGTGGTATCATCACAAACGAAACATAAAGAGCTTCGAACCTATAAATGAAAATTAACGAACAGAACGAAAGACATTTAAAATTCATATTCCGAATGATAAATTCGTACGTATGAAGCACGTCGAACCATAAGGGAAAGAGAATAAAGAGGAATATGCAAGAATATCGATTCGCAACGTGGGGTTTTAGGTTCCATTTTCTTTCGCAACGCATCGGAAGGAGAGGTATCAGTGTTAAATTGTACAATATTGATAAGCGAACGATACGCTTCGAACGCGCGGGGTTGCTGATAATTAAAAGCGCTTTAATTAACAACGAACGCGGCCGATCGAAGGGCAAGCTGCCTTCTGGAGACGAGCCAATTCATCGGGAATTCCATATTCATCGCGCGCTCCATTAAGCCGCTACTCTCGTGCCATCGGCCACGGCCAATTCCAGCCGCAAACTTTGAAAAGCTGACGCTTCGTGCCATGCCGGATCGTCCCATTTATTTCAATGCCAGCACGGATTATCGATGTTCGATTCGCAGCTTCCCGATCGATAATGTTTACGCGCGAAATATTTACGGTCATCCCGTCGCTCCTTTTTACTGCTCGGAATGTCTTCATATGTTCTCTCGTGTGTATCTTGTTTCTCATTACTGTCAGGACTTTATTTCATTTTTCAATTTTATGCTTAAAGGTAATCTTCTTCTATTATTACTGTTTTTTTGTGATATTCTGTTATTCTTTTTGTTGTTTTATGGTGTGGTATTTTTCTATGGCTTGTCAATTTTTTGTTGAACTTTATGTCTTGTGACATTAAGTGATATCTTGTTACTCTCTTTATTGTCCTGTAACATGATATTATTTTTTTTCTGTATTTTATGTCTTGCAATATCTTGTTACTCTCCTTATTGTCTTGTTACGTATTATTTCTTGGTACGGTTTGTAATTTTTTGTTGAATCTTATTATGTCTTGTAACATGATATTATTTTTTTTCTTTATTTTATGTCTTGTAACATTAAGGGATATCTTCTTACTTTCCTTATTGTCTTCTTACTAGTTCTTGGTATGGTTCGTAATTTTTTGTTGGACCTTTTAAGTCTTGTAACATTATACTATTTTTTTTCTGTATTTTATCTTTTGGAGCACTAAGTGATATCTTGTTACTCTCTTTATTGTCTTCTTGTGTACCATTTCTTGGTATGGTTTGTAATTTTTTATTGGACCTTATCATGTCTTGTAACATTATATTACTTCTTTTTTGTATTTCATGTTTTGTAACATTATGTCATATCTTGTTATTTTTCTTATTGTTTTTTTATGTACTATTTTTTGCTATGGTTTATTATTTTTTGTTGCACCTTATCATTGTCTTATAACATAATGTCATTCTTCTTTTTGTATTTCATGTTCTGTAACATTATATAATATCGTTATTATATCATGACCAAAATACCAACCAAATCCGATCGCGGTAGGTGAAACAACCAGTAAAAGAAAAAAAAAGAAACATTTTCATCGGTATCGCATCGGTGCGGTACGCTAAACGTTTTATATTGTCAAATTTACGATCGTGTGCGTATCGCCACCTGTGGAACGCCTCGTGCTTCAAACGCTCGTCCCGTTTATTTCCCTTCTCCGCTGCAAAAATTTACGAGCTCGACCGTTTGCAGCAAATAATTACGCGCATCTCTTTGTTTTTCGTCGGTCGTCTTCATTTTTTGCGTTGCTTGCTGACCGCGTTTCTTTTCATCGTCGCTGCGAACGCTTTTATTTGTGATTTTACGACTAATCGATGAAGCACGCGGTAAAACGAAGCAGAAAAGAAGATAATGGAGAAAGGGGCAGTTTAAATGTATTCAGGTCGATGTTTTCTTTCTTCTAGTTGTACAATGCTTTTTGTTCGTTGGTAATGTTTTTCATTCGCAGATTGATATTGCTTAAGGTAATATATTAATGATGCTAATGGGTTAATTACAATAATATGTTTAGTGTAATGTGCTGATTATTTGACTACGTTAATATTGTTCATGTAATATGTTAATGATATTAATAATTTAATTGTAATAAGGTTGTTAATTTATTATATTAAGAGTGCAGTTAATTTGATTAATGTTAATATAACATATTGACAGTATTAATAATTTAACTGTGCTAATATTTTCTAATGTAACATACTGATACTGTTCATGATTTAACTACTCACTGATAATTAACTCACTCACTCATGAAACTTAACTATTCACCGATAATTATTAATTCTGAACCCCAATAAAAATCATCAGATTTAAAGAAAGACCTTCATGTCAAATTTTCAAATTTAACCTAAGAAACTTGTGAACCATTCTGACCAATCTGATGATTTTTGTATCCTCGTGAAGATACAAAAATTGAGTAGATTAGCAAGAAAATTCGTAAGGTGTAATTAAATGGTAAAGAAAAGGAGCGTTCACCAGTGGACGATTAATTTCCGGAGTGTAAAAGGTTGGTGTCGTCACGGGAGATAAATCTGACGGGACAGAAATCTCGGCCGTGCGAAATGAATTTATACTTGCCGCGGAGTTGCCGAGGCGAGGCAAACACCCCATAAATTCGCTAGGCAATAAAAGTTGTACGCGAATCTGTCGGTGAAAGGTACAAACGGGCTCCCTGTCAGCTTCCGCGAGTCGGGAAGGATGAACCTGTCGCAGGATCCTTCTTCTTTTCCCCTAACTGACGAAAAGTCGAACGTCGTCCCCGGATTTCGACGGTGAAAGTTCGTTCGTCGAACTGCGCTGCGAGTTGCGCGGTCCTGAACGTTTGAGTGCGATTTTCGCCGCTTAAAATGAATTCTTTGGAAATTATTAACATTTTATTTGGGAAAGTTTTTATTTCGACATTTTGGTTATTTGGGAACTGTAGGATTAATGACTAGGTCAACTAATATGGTAATTCGTCGGTAACTAGGTAAACTGATCAGAAGTTTGGAAATTTAATAAATCATAAACTTGAAAATTTAAGAAATTTGTGAATTTGAAAATTTCAGAATTAAAGAATTCCGAAGTTTAATTTGCACAGTATATAAATTTGGACATTTACTAATTTGATATTTAAAATCTTAAATGTCTTTCAAACCAGTGAATGTTTGGTTCATTATCTTTTTCTCTTTTACTTATGGTTATTGTTTATGCAGATACCTAGAATAAAGAAGTATTTGAATTTAATGAAATGCCAGTCCGACAAACAGAGAACTTCTCTTTCATTTCACAGTAAATGTAGCAACAACGTTTACAGAGACGAAAGTTTGCCCCGTTCGATTTTTCAAACTACGTTTCTCGTTTCATTCGAAATCTGTAATTACACCCGTTTACTCAGCGAAATTAACCGAACGCGTGAATTTCACGAATCTCGTGCACGGTTACCAGGAAAAATGTTTGAACTAGAAAATGAAAACTCGATTCCCTCCTTCATTCTCTTAATCGCGAATTTTCACTCGACCACTCGTTACTTATTACTAATCCTCCACGAATAAAACTGTGCCATAAAGCAGGATGGAGATTACGAAATTATTAAATGGTAGAGCGTTAAACTAAATCGGTAATGGAACGTTTAAAATGTATCAGCCTTCTAAATATTGGAATTTAGACAATTACGAGAATTAAAATTAGGAAGTTTGAGAATTTGTGATGCAAGGTGGAAATTTGGGAGTTGAGAAGGTTTGTGTTTGGGAATTTTGTAGTTTCAAATTTTTTAAGTTGGGAGATTTGGAATTTTTAAATTGGAGAGTTGGTGGATTTTTGAATTTCGAGGTTTTTGAATTTTTAAATTTCCGAATTCCTAAATGCACGAATTTCTAATTTCTCAAATCCTAAATTCCCCAATTCCCGCATTTCCCAATTCCACATTGCCCAATTCCCACAATCCCCAATTTCCACAATACTCAATTTCCACGTTCCCTAATTCCCACATTCTCCAATTCCCAAATTCCCCAATTCCACATTCCCCAATTCCCACATTCCCCAATTCCCACATTCCCCAATTCCCATATTCCCCAATTCCCACTCTTCCTAATTCCCACTCACCCCAATTTCTACATTCCCCAATTCCCACATTCCCCAGTTCCCACATTCCCCAATTCCCATATTCCCCAATTCCCACATTCCCCAATTCCCACATTCCCCAATTCCCACATTCCCCAATTCCCACATTCCCCAATTCCCACATTCCCCAGTTCCCACATTCCCCAATTCCCATATTCCCCAATTCCCACATTCCCCAATTCCCACATTCCCCAATTCCCACATTCCCCAATTCCCACATTCCCCAGTTCCCACATTCCCCAATTCCCATATTCCCCAATTCCGACATTCCTCAATTCCCACATTTCCCAATTTCCACATTCCCCAATTTCCATATTCCCCAATTCCCACATTCCCCAATTCCCACTAACCCCAATTCCTACATCCCCAAATTCCTACATTCCCCAATTCCCACATTCCCCAATTCCCACATTCCCTAATTCCCACATACGCCAATTCCAAAAATTCTCAACTCCAAAAATCCCCAATTCCAAAACTCGCCACTCCCAAAATTCCCCAATTCCAAAACTCCCCAACTCCAACATCCTCAAATTCTCAAATTCTTAAATTCACCCATCTCCAAATTTCCCATCTAAAAATATGAAAACCAAGACATAAATCGATCAGCATTATACGGATAATTTGCATTGTGAAATCGAATCTGATGCGTGGTGCATTAATTGGTGGTTAGGGAAGCACTTAATGAGCCAAGAAGGGTTGATGTTTCCGCGCGTTTCGAAGCGGATGTCGGACGTTTGGCCCGATCTCAATTTCGGGAAATTTCAGTCGAAGCAAACAGGAAGCGTTTGTAAACGGGGCTGGTTCGTTCGCAGATGCAACGAAGGTCGAAGCTAATTGGTCCTCAACCTTGCCGTGTTTGCAGTTTGCTTGGGTTTCTGGGACACCGACCATGATGGAAAACCGTACAGATCGAATTAAGCTCGAAATCGCATCTAACCATTACTCCAGGCTCGCGCCAGCGATACTCCAGTCAATTTAACTTATTTATAGTCTGTTTCGTTCTGTTACGAGCGATGTATCTACGATTCAAAGCTCGAGTCAAAGCTTTTCAAATTTTTCACGCTGTTGTTACTTTTTTGGTGAAATAAGTTTTTTCGATCGGTGACTATTTTTTGGTGATAGATAGAAATTTATGTTGTTAGTAAAATAGAAAGATAGATATATTAAATTGTAACTGTTAGTGTCGATACAGAGAAATATCAAAGATGAATGGTTCACAGTTCTATACTCGTGGGAAGTTTGTTTAGAAGTGATGCATGTGCGTTCAACAATTGCTTTGTTTTTTTTTAACGGAAAAGCATTGTTTTTTACACAGTTATATTTCTCTCGGTATTCTACGTAAAAAAGTACTGAGGTACAGCAATAAAAAAGTGATTATTTATTAAGGTATTTTAATCTTGTGTTCTTATGATGACACACATTATAGGTCACATACAACAAATTAAAAATCATATTCGCAGCACGATGAAGATCAAAATTTAATACCAAATATAGTGTACGTAATCAGAGAAGCCTGAACTCAAAATGTACTGACATTTCAACTTTCCTTATTTGTCGTAACATTGCAGCAATAATTAGTTAGCTGACTGACGCACCTGCCGAAAAAGTAGTAGGTTAAGAACATATCGTTATGCTGAAGCGTTTCATGACAACCAAATTTGGAATTCTTCCAGCAACATGATGCATCGGCACACAGTTCATGGTCATAAAATATTGAGAAAATATGGCGATAAATTCAGTGGCTCCTCGATATCAATATATAGAATTCAAGTACTAAAAATATGATAGAAGTATCTTGACACTTAGTATCAAGTACAGTAATATTACAGAGTTAGTACCGTACTATTAATAGTATAGTTGTATAGTAGATTTGATGCCCTCCCAGTGCAATAACACAATGTTAAGAACCAAAAGAACAGCGAAATAGCAAAATCGTAAAAGTGGTAGAAAAATAAAATAGAACAGTAGAACCTTAGAAGAACGAAATAATGAAACAGCAAATCCGTAAAAATAGTAGAGGAAGATAAAGCGGTAAAACTGCACATCAGCGAAATAGTCGATCAACTAAAAATCGGAGACAATAGAGAGAAAAGGATCGAACGAAGGATTTATCCGCGAATTCCATTAGAGTCGATGAAAAATTTCGCGTAAATTCCAAGCTTGATTATTTCCCAACATTCCGACAGCCGAAAGAAGTTTGTAGAATTCGCTAGAAGAGATTAGCCGATCAATCGGCGACTCGGCTCGGCAAATAAGAAGACACAGAGAGGAGAAGACGGCTTTATAAGCAGCTCGTTCAGGGTCTCGAGGAGGTGGTAAGAGGGTTGTGTAAGATCGATGAAGCCACTTTGACGCCGACACGGATGACACGTCCTACACACGGGATATTGCAAATACCCGTGGCGCACTCTCGGCCATCGACAAACTTTTACGAGCGACCCTCCACGAGAGCAACTCTTTAGAAACGGCTGTATCGAGTTAATCGGCTACGTGTCTCGTATCCGCGCGTAAAATGAAGATCCTTGGAGATCCGATTTGTACGGCAACTTGTAACCGGACAGAAATCCGCGTATGGCGAACCAAACGAGTTACTCCGCACTCCAAGGTCATGAATCTTCGAATACCCACGCGATTACCTCGTTCCGAGCTTTTCTTTTTATAGCCGTCTCCTTTTTATACTGTTCTTCGGTACAGATTAAACCTTTGCGCTGTACTGATTAACTACGATCGTGATGCATTCGCTGGTTTAAGGGACACTCACATTTTCAGTACTTAGGACTAATAGTTGGATTTAGGACATCAAGTTTGGTACTTGGATTTAGTATTTCAGGTACGGTACTTGGATTTAGTACTTCAAGTTGGGTATTTGGATTTATGACATCGACTCTGTTGTATTACTATATTAGTATGACATCGAGTTTGTTATATTACTATACTGGTATGGCACCGACTTTGTTATACTGCTATATTAGTATGGTACTAACTCTATACTATTACACTAGTATGACACCAATTCTACTGTATAACTACATCTGTTCTACTGATACTATCGTCTCATGATTCTACCAGCTCTCTACTATATCATGTCATTAATACTACTGTACATCTGTATTATTATACCGTCCTTTTACTATTCCACTATATCCCCACGATACCAGGCCACAGGTTCTACTGTGCAACTGAATCTGAACAAGTATAACCTGTTCATCTAATGCTATCAAAAATGAGCTCAGAAACACAATACAGTCGTCATACTATTTCCCCGAAGACCTCAACAGGAAAAATTTAATTCGAAAAATGTAACGATCATTCCACTAATTGCAATAACAACACAAGGCCATTTTGATCGTGACAGTGAACGCGTTAATTAGAGGCGCGTTTAAAAAGATATAGGTGAACGCGATAAACAGCGGGAGCGTCTCTAACGTCAAAAATCCACGATGCGAAACGTATACGTCGTTTTACGGTGACGGGTATCGATAGTGTGGCAAGCCGCGTTAAATTACACCTGTCTCTCTGTGACGACGTAATAAGCCGTCAACGCTCGTCTCCGGGCGTTCATTAAACACAGTTAACAGAATGTTTCGCGCGACCAACATGGAACGTCGACGAATGAAATTCATCCGGGCAGGGCCAGGAATCGTGCGTCGAAGCGCCGTTAAAATTCCGGGAAGCGCGAATGTCTGGCTAACCTCTCTCTCTCTCATCGATTAACGTGTTTCTCTTTTTTCCCTTCCCCGTCTTTTTGTTGCCCGGGTCGAAATAGCGTTCGCGTTTGTCGAAAGTGACGACGAATAAAAAACCGTCGATCGAATTCGCACGGTATTTCATATTTTTTCGCGGGCATGGCCTAGGGATTATGGGGTATTATAGGGCGGTACGCGAATCACGGAGAAGTGGAATCGCGCGGAAAATCGTTGGCCGACGTTGCCGCAGCAATTCCATTACCGTTGGCACGTCAATTCGATGCGTACCCTCCGCGTCGTCTCTTTTCGCCCGTTTCCGGCCCGAACGAGCTGCCCTTTGCCCGCACTGCTCGATTCTCTGAATAGCCGATAAATGACCCCCGCGACGCTCAGCGCGACCCGGACCGACTATTTTTTGCGTT